>NC_134857.1:60009892-60219892 GCF_049852395.1 Peromyscus maniculatus bairdii
AGGGGGAGGGGGTGTCACTGAGTGTAGGGCAGCAGTAAGATCCGGGGACTGACGAGACTGAAACTCTTGCCTCAAAAACAAGCAAACAAACAAATAAAACAAAGCACACCTACAAGAGAGAATAGAGGACTTTAGGGCATGGGCAATAGTTTTTACATACAACATCATAGACAGGGTCCACAAAACAAATTGTTGTTGGTTGTCCTTGCTCTTTTGGGGGCCTACCACCCAGCTCCCAAATAAATAAATCACATACTGAGGCTTATTCTTTTTTTTTTTTTTTTTTTTTTTTTTTTTGGTTTTTCGAGACAGGGTTTCTCTGCGTAGCTTTGCGCCTTTCCTGGAGCTCACTTGGTAGCCCAGGCTGGCCTCGAACTCACAGAGATCCGCCTAGCTCTGCCTCCCGAGTGCTGGGATTAAAGGCGTGCGCCACCACCGCCCGGCGAGGCTTATTCTTAATTATAAATGCCTGGCCTTAGGTTGGCTTGTTTCCTGCCAGCTTTTCTTAAATGATCCCATCTATCTTTTGCCTCTGGGCTTTTCCCTTTTCTTTCTTCTGTAATCTTACTTTCACTCTTACTGGGTGGCTGGCTCCTAGCATCCTCCTCTTCTTGTTCTCTTGCTTTCTTCTTTTCCTCCCAGATTTCTATATATTCTCCCTGCCTGCCAGCCCCGCCTATCCTTCCTCCTGCCTGGCTATTAGCCATTCAGCTCTTTATTAGACCATTAGGTATTTTAGACAGGCAAAGTAATACAGCTTCACAGTTTAAAAAATAAACATAAAAGAATGCAACACATCTTTGCATCATTAAACAAATGTTCCACAGCATAAACAAATGTAATGTATCTTAATATTTTACAACAACAAATCACTGGTAAGACAAACTCAATAAAATTTAAAACTACTGTTCTATCAAATACTGCCAAGTGAATAAGAAGACAAGTCACAGGCTGGGCAAAGAAAACATTTGCAAAAGATATATTTAATAAAAAATTGTTATCCAAAATAAAAAGGCCTTAAAAGTTGATTTAAAAAAATCGCCAGGCGGTGGTGTCGCATGCCTTTAATCCCAGCACTTGGGAGGCAGAGGCAGGCGGATCTCTGAGTTTGAGGCCAGCCTGGTCTACAGACCGAGTTCCAGGAAAGCTGCAAAGCTCAGAGAAACCCTGTCTTGGAAAACCAAAAAAAAAAAAATCAAGCATGGGAGGGACATGATAGCTCACGTCTTAAATCTCAGTGCTTGGGAGGAAGAAGCAGGTAGATCTCTGAATTCAAAGCCAGTCTGGTCTGCATAGAGTTCTACGCCAACCACGACTACATAGACTCTGACTCAAAAAAAAAAAAAAAAAAGAAAGAAAGAAAAAGAAAAGAAAGCAAAGGAGAAAGCAGGGGGCTGGAGATTTCTCAGTGGTTAGGAACACTTGGTCTTGCGGAGAATCTGAGTTCTGTTCTCAGTACGTGGTGATTCAACAACTATCTGTAACTCCAGTTGCTAGGCACCAGGCATGCACACAGTGCACATATATAAATGCAGACAAACACTTACACACATAAAATAAGATCAATAGAAAAAACTAACTTTTTTAAAATAAAGCATGATTTCAAGAATAGACAGGAGATTTGATTAGGCACCTCACAAGGATACAGGTAGCAAGAAAAAAATGGTCCACATCATAAGCCATTAGAGCAGTGCCAATTATAGCCAGGCATGGTGGCTCAGAGACCAGAAGATCACTACAAGTTCAAGGTAGTCTTGAACTTAACCAGGGATATGAAGTGAGCTCCCAGGTCAGCCAGGGCAATATGTAAAACATTGTCTCAAAACAAAACAAAGGGAAAACCCAGAAAAATGCGAATCAGAACAACAGCGAGGGGTCAACTATGTATCTATTAGAGTAAGCAAAATGTAGAACACAGAGCATCCAAATGCTGGTTCTCATGCACGGCTAGAGGTAGAGTCACTCTGGAAGACAGCCTAGCATTTGCTTACCAACGGGAACACAATATTCTCTTACGAGGCAGGCAGCAACTGAGCTTCTTGCTATGTAACCAAACGAGATGAAACGCACATGCAAAACTCTGCCCACAGATGTTTACAGCAGCGTCGCTGACAAACTTCAAATGCTCGGAAGCAACCAAGTTGTTCGTTGGGTAAGAAAACCACCAACAGATGATTCGGAACTAAAAAGAAATGAGCTACCAAGGCATGAATAGACATGGATTAACTTTAAATGGATATTGCTGAGTGAAAGAATCAATCTCAAAAGATTAGATTCTAACCAAATGACAATCTGAAAAAGATTGCTGCAATTTAGAAGACTGACTATACAGATAAAGTTGATTTCTAGGGTGCTGAAACTCCTCTATAAATCTCATCTGTCAAAACAATATATAACATGAAGAGTGAACCCAGATACAAATTACACATTCTGGGTGACAATGTGCCATTATAAAATGCACCACCATGTGAGGAAGGCTCTTCACTGGAACTCTGTACGTTCTGCTCAGTTTTGCCCTGCCCTGTGGTTGAGTGTGGCTTTGGAGTTCCTTTACACTCAGAAGCAGGTCACCATCGGAACTTGTTGCTCGCTGTTCGGCACTCAACCCGCTTTTGTTAATAATGTAACAATAGGACAGACTAAACCAGAGCCTAACTCACAGCAGGAGAGCCAGGAAGTGGGGAGCAGTCCAGTCCGGCAGGCAGGCACCCAAGCTCAGCACAGGAAACGGAGCAGAAATGCTTCAGCAGCTGCCCAATGGCTGAGCTGCAGGCTGCAGTGATGAAGTAGCCACGTTTTCTGTCTAGGACGCCGTCACTCCGGACTGGATTACATATGATGACTAACAAGTGTTTCAGCCGGTGGTCATCAATGCTTATCAAAATAAGACCCAGACAGAGGTGTTCTGTCAGTTGTCTGCTTTTATAAAAACCCCTGTATCTGCCCTGCTCTGATTCTTGCTTAGTAATGGATGTGTCCCAGAAAAGACGAAAAGTTCTTCAAACTGTGGTAGTACAAAATCACCACAGCATTCCTTCAGTCATAAACTTAGTCTCAGATTCCATCCCCAAGTCAGACTCACCAGCCACTGGGAATTGCCTATCCCTCAGTAAGAGAAAATTCCTTATTGCATATAAAACAGTGAGAAGGGAAGGAATGCATGAAGGACAGGACTTGGGACACGTTTAACATGGAAAGAGTCACATCCAGCAGGTTGGTAAAACTTGTCATAAACACGAGACGACCAGCTGCCTGCCTGCTCTCCGGCTGGGGTTTGCATTTGTTTGCTTGTATTCTGTTTTGTTTTCCCTAGGCACACTTCATTCAACCTGTCCAACAGACACATTTCCTATTTAGGAGAATGGTTTTCACAGCTTCCATGTGCAGAACACAATGAAAAACACTTCCCACGCCTGCAGCCCACACGTACCGTTTCTTTTAATGGCCTTTTACGAAAGTCATCGGAACTCTGCAGTTCGCCACCTTAGTAGTCTGTCTTTAAATCTGGGACTGGTCTTGCATCCCCTACTTACTATCCTCGATGCCATAGTCCACTTATCCCCAGGACTGAGTTCACTCAAGGGTAACTTCCGACAGTCTGTGGATTTTTCTTTTAAAATGGCCTTCATACCCTGACTCCTCCCCGCCTCCATGCTGCCGATCCTAGGATCCTAGTGTGGTCCGTTCTGGGTGCTGGGGATGGACCCGGGCGTGACCATGCTCAGCACCAGTCCACCTCAGTTCCTCCCAGCCCCCATCCTGTATGGGACCATTTCTTCTGAACTCAAACTTGCAGATCTGAAACTGCAAAGCGCAATTGACTCTGAAGTGTTGATTTCGGTTCCTCTCCACTCCAATGACAAGGCGAGGCCAACTTTTCCTGTTTCTTACAGAGAGCTGGCAAACATTCCCAAATTCCGCAGGAACAATTCTATATAGCCTTGTCTGATTTTTCAGGAAAATATGAAAAATCAAAAATCAGCTTTGCTACAATCTACATTTTAAGAAGGAGGTTAGAAACAACTATTTGAAAACCGTACCACATATCCACTATGCTGCAAATTCACCAGATTTCAATTGAGTTTTGGGGAGGAATTCTTTATTGGCAAATCATTTAAAATACAGACTTTCATTGATACCGATTCTGGAATTCCATGAACTGTTCGTCATTTGGAAACAAAGGAATATGGAAGTGAAGCTACAGAGGACAATTTCTACTGTGAACCACAGTGAGACTCCAAAGTGCACCTTTCTGCACGGAGCTGTTGTCTGCACTGGGCCGATGCCACCTATGCATACCGCGTGTCGTCTACTGTACTTACTGGACTTTTCCCTTTTCATATCACTGGAAAAATAAAGAAATAAAAAGCCTTGGCTTATCCATATGCTCAAACACGGCCTGGAACCACTGCCTTGAGGTGCACAAGAACAAGAAGGGGGCTGGATGTCTCTCTGACTGCCACATGACTTGGGCAAACAGAAACCAGTGAGCAGTTCGGGGCCAGATCCCAACTGTGCAAGCTCCCGTCAATAATTTACAAGTACCTTTGGGGTTAGCCAGGGCTCTAAAATTCTGGAAACCAGCACACGTGCGTGTACACACACACACACACACACACACACACACACACACACACACACACACACACACACACACCACGGTACCCATTTGAAGTCGGAGGACAATCTGTGGGAGTCAGGGCTCTCCTTCCACTATGAGACTGCTACAGAAGGAGCTCAGGCTGGCAGGATGATCCACAGTGACACCTCTATCTGCTGAGCCATCTGACCAGCCCACACATGCATTTTTAAGATTGTAGGAAGGGGAAGAGAGTGGATGAGGCAACCGGTCTGACCTGAAATGAATTCCAATGAATTTCAAACACACACACGTCTTCCCAGAGGGCCAAGACACTTGTGTTCTGGAGGCTGCCCAAACTGCCCCTGGAAGAAACAAACTTGGCCACTGAGCCACTAAGTGCCACATTTGTGCTCACTGTGGATGTCAGGGTCAACAAGGGCCAAATCAAACAGACTAAAGCAGCTTAACACTGATGTGACCAAAGTCAGATCAGTGGAGAGAGATATATTCAATTGGCTCCTGATTATGACACTCCTCCAGATATTACCAAAGGGGAAAAAAAAGGGGGGGGGGAGGGATCAGCTAAAAAGGGGAGGGGGGAAGGGATCAGCTGAGTCCAGCTAGATAGTCCTAAATACATTTACGTTTTTAACCATGAAAGTCATCACTGCACAAAACTCAAAGACAAAAGATAGACCTTCAAACCTTTCAGCACTAGGAATGAAAATCTAAGTTAAAATACAGGGGGGAAATACAGGTCGCAAAGTGTTCTACTGTATTTAAAGCAGTAGTAAAAACTATTAAAATCATATCAAAACAGCAAATTTATCATAAGTTTGAAAAGCACTGGCAGTTTTTTGTTTGTTTGTTTTTGCAATTTCAAAAGAAATTGGCATGATACAAGTTATTATTATTTATTTATTCGGGTTTTTCAAGACAGGGTTTCTCTGTGTAGTTTTGGTGCCTGTTCTGGATCTCTCTCTGTAGGCCAGGCTGGCCTCGAACTCACAGAGATCCGCCTACCTCTGCCTTCCTCGTGCTGGGATTAAAGGCGTCGGCGGCACCGCTGCTGCTGCTGCGGCTGCTGCTGCCACCGCTGCCGCTGCCACACCACTCCGCCACAAGTTATTGTTATTTTATGTGGATGGCCACCCCAAGTAACAACTTAGGGATTTGGAATCGTAGAACAAATATATAGAAGACAGAGGTGCTAATGCTGCAGTTTAGAACCTCCAGGGAAGACTTTTTAAAGCAATTCGAGCCTACCCTACAGCTTAGCAGAGGAGGGGGACTCAGAAAGCCACAGCCCAATATGGCTTGACTCCAGAAGCTTAGCTCCAACTATTCCCCGACAGCTCAACTCTTCTTTCTTGAGAAGCAGCAGATAAGAACACAGAAGAAGCCGGGCGGTGGTGGTGCACGCCCTTAAGCCCAGCACCCAATCGGAAGGCAGAGGCAGGCGGATCTCTGTGAGTTCAAGGCCAGCCTGGGCTACAGAGTGAGTTCCAGGAAAGGCGCAAAGCTACACAGAGAAACCCTGTCTCAAAAAACCAAACAAACAAACAAAAACAAAAGAAAGTGACATCCTCACAGCTGTCTAACGTTCCCCACTATTCACTACCTGTTGCTCTGTGAACAGGTTCCTTCCACTGAGCAGACAGCATGTTAGGCACACTTGTCAAATGTCCACTCCTACTCTCCAGTGAGCTTTTTATCCTGTAGTAGGAGACTTACCATTTTATTAAGTTGTACTAAGACGAAGATTTTTGCATGACAGAAACTATATGCTAGTTGGGTGTGGTAGAACACTCCAGTTGAGCCTAGCCTGGGCCATACAGTAAGACCTGTCTAAAATTGTATCTTGTTTTCTTTTAGCTATACACACACACACACACACACACACACACACACACACACACACACACATATATATAAAACATTTTATACAGGATAATATATATGTAATATATATAACAGTTTATACAAGATAAACATTTCGTGAAGCCTGATGATTTTGAGAAATTTTATTTTTTTGTAAAGATTTTATTGTTTTATTTTATGTGGGCCTGGGGGTATTTATGTGCACCATGTTCATATGGCGGCCAGAAGGATGCAGAAGAGGATGTTGGGTCCTCTGGAACTGGAGTTAAGAGACAGTTAGTTGTAAGCCATTATGTGGGTGCTGGAAACCAAACCCAGGTCCTCTGCAAGAGCAGCCAGTACTATTAAGCACTGAGTCTTCACTCCAGCCCAAGAAATTGTCAATTAAAATTCCTAAGTCAATTTAGAAACTTACTTTCTATATTAATCACAGGAACTGGAGCTTCACCTTCCACTTTCAACAGATTGTGGGATGAAATGCAGTTTTCAAACAGTTCGCATTTCTTTTCTTCCTTTTGTCTTTTTTTGATACACAGTAAAATCTTACACAGTGTTTCAATTAAGTTCTACTACTAGAGAAATTACTTTTTCCAAAGTAGATAAAGGGGCTGGTGAGATGGCTCAGTGGTTAAGAGCACTGGCTGCTCTTCCAAAGGACCCGGGTTTAATTCCCAACACCAGCACAGTGACTCACCGGTCACAATCACCTGTAATCGCAGTTCCAGAGGATCTGATGTCCTCCTCTGGCCTTCATGGGCACCGGGAATGTAAGAAGTCCTCAGACACACATGCGGGCAAAACACCCTTACATATGAATCAATCATCAATCAAGAAACGAAGTATACGAAGTAACCAGAAAGAATGTAAGTAGAACAGGTCCAACTGTACCTACCCCTTATAAACTCACTACGAAAGTTGGTTGGTCACGACACATCCTTCTCATGAAAGGCATTAGTCAGAGCAAAACTGGCTTCTCCCTTGGCACCCAGCCTCAGCACGCACATACCTGGCCAGCCACCGAGTGGAACTCCAGTCCTTGTCCCTTCCTTTGTGTGCTCTGGTGCTCAGAGCTTTAACTCTGACCTTCCAAGTGCAAGCAGTATCACCCAGGGTTCCAGACAAGGCCACAACCATTTCCTTAGAAGGTGGCTTCAGCAGAGGCAAGAAAAACTTAAGGTAAGATGGTAACAGAGCCCTAACAGGCAATAGGATACCTGCGCCTACATCTCTTCTACAGAGGAAAGGACTTGTTTCTACAAACCAACAACCACATTTCTCCTACGCAAAGCATCCTTGCAAACACAATTCAAATCAATGCAACTTCTCAGAGGCCAACTGAAGTTAGTTATTTCCCGGACGGAAACAGAACTAAACTTTCAAACCTGTGGTCGTGCACTGCGGGACTCGGGTCCCTTCCTCCTCTGGCACATTTTGGAATCTTTGCACATACGAGTGTCTTGAAAATCCTCCCGGCACCAGAAGTGGCATCAATCACACATCTGGCTGACTCCTGCTGGCCCGCTGGCCAGTTTGTAGCTTTTGCTGTACCACCGCACATCTCCCAAGAGGCATAGATGCTCTTCAGTGGATCCTGACCATCAGTGTGGACTAGAGCACTCCTGAAGTTCCTTCCTCATCCGAGGGATAGTCTGCAACAGCTCCGGTGTAAAGATCATTTCACTCCCTACACAGCACGTGAGACAAGATACTACTAACTTCCTCTTTTAGAAGCTTAAAAAAAAAAAGTTCATTCATTATGTAAAATGAAGTCCAGGACGACTTCTAGAAGCAGAGGTATCCACTCCATTGTAAGATCTGCTCTCAGTAAACGGGTAGTAAAACCGACAAGCACAGCTCTCTCCCCACCTTTCCTAAGCCTATACTCTAGTGTTCACAACAGGCCCTGCAGCTTGCACTGACTCACACTATCTGCATCCCGAGCTGAGCGTATGCAGCCCTCCCTCTGCTAGTCACGAGAGCCCAGCTCATGTGGCTCTGGGCAAACCTTCAGCTGCAAGGTTGCTCTGACATTGGCCACCGCCACTCCCTTAATGGTTCTCATGTGAGTAAGTATCAGCTGACAGTCCCTGCTCCACAACCTTGCGAAACTAGCCATCGACAGTGAAGGGTGGCTACCCGCGACGGCCGGAATGTAGAACTTGATATATGGAAGGAGACTTGAGTGGGACGGGAAGCAGAGCAGGGCATGCTCTTGCCATCATATGAGTGGGGGTGGGGTGGGGGGGTAATGATAACAAGAGACCACTTATAAGAAAAATCCTCCTCATTTGCACTTAATTCCTGGGCACAGTCAAGCCGAGAAAGTCTCAATTACCAGAACACCACAACAGTTCTGGCTTCTGACATCAACATTGCTCACCTGGGTATGAGAATGTTAGGAGATAAATTTGAGTCTGTGGTCCAAGGGAGAAAATGTTCTCCTTTCAGGATAAAATCCACAGGTCCCCCAAACCCAGATCAAGTCTAGAGAAGAAAGCAACTACACAGGTGACATAAATTCCTTTTTCCTGGAAACTGGCTGAAGAAAATACCACTGGCTCTGTCCCTAAGATCTGGCGAACCCTTGGATGGCTCTGTGGTCACAGTCTTAAAATGTATCTTGATACAAGCAGTCACATTTCACTCCACTGATGCAAGAAAACTAATGCCGGGCATAGGCCTCGGTTGCCTTAAAACGCTTCACAGGTTGCACGAGACAGGAAGCTCTCCTACAAAGATTCCCCCCAAGCAATCCAGATTGCAACACACAGGGAAGACAACGTGTCTTCTCTGTGGCCATTGCTTAAACTGATGGTATCAAGATAGGCCCAGATTAGGAGAAAATGAATTCATTTTTCCAGGAAGGGGCTTAAGCTTTACCTCAGGGCCACAATCTGGTCATGGGTTCTTTTTTCCTTCAAACTATCTAAAATAACGTTCTCTTTTCAACAGAGAATATCCAAATATTATGAAGCGAGTTCCAGTTCAGGGGACAGAGCATCTTGGGGGCGCAAATGGTCTACTAAATACCAAGTCCGTGTCTCCCAGACATCTGATCTTTAGACTAAACTTACCGGGAAATGAGAAGGCAGGCACAAGACTGATAGGAAAATACTTTCCCCCAAAAAAGGGCACAAATCCTGATTTGTAGAAGCAGAAGTGCTAGGGGAATACACCTCACTTTTTTTTTTCATAAAAGATTTTGGGGGGTTATCTGGTAGAGTACTTGTCTAGCATGCCTGAGGCCTGACATTTAATATCCAGCAGCACATCAATTGGGAAGGAAAACCACATCAAATCTCAGCACTGGGTAAGTAGAGGAGTCTGAGACCAACCCTAAGATACGTGAGACCCTATCTTAAAGGAAAAAAAAAAGGCTTAAAACTTCATTATCACAGCTGGCGGTGGTGGCGCACACCTTTAATCATGGCACTCAGGAGGCAGAGGCAGGTGGATCTCTGTGAGTTCGAGGCCAGCCTGGGCTATACAGTGAGTTCCAGGACAGGTAGAATTACACTGAGAAACTGGGGCAAAACGCACGCACGCACACACGCACACACCTTCAGTCTCTATCAGATATTTACCTAGGATCTAAGGAAAGATCATAAAAAGAACCCAGGGTCTCTACACATGCTAAGCAAGTATTCTACCAGAATTATACCCACAGCTCTGTCATGAAATTCTCAGTATCTATTATACACATAACTTAGTAGTTTAGCCACAAAAGTGATTCTTTTCAAAGTAATTCCAGAGAACGTCATAGATATGCATATTTTACCCCTTACCCAAGTAGTATATATAATAATTTAAAACAAGAATAACAGATAAGCCAGGCGGTGGTGGCGCACGCCTTTAATCCCAGCACTCGGGAGGCAGAGCCAGGCGGATCTCTGTGAGTTTGAGGCCAGCCTGGGCTACCAAGTGAGTTCCAGGAAAGGCGCAAAGCTACACAGAGAAACCCTGTCTCGAAAAACCAAAAAAAAAAAAAAAAAGAATAACAGATAAAGATAGGCTTACAAATGACATGTGGATGAAATAAGGGTCTGACTGCATTTGGACGAGATTCTCTTAAACAGAAACTAACACGAGGAAGGAACCGCACACCTGAGAATCACTTCCTTAAATAGAAATGGTACCTTCCCCAGGGGAATCTTCCTGATTCTTTGTTCTCTGAGTTCTTCTATAATAACTTTAAGCACACTTTTAATGCCTACTGCATGCTTATTTTCCTATAATACATGTGTGTAAGGATGCTAAATAGATCATAAACTCTTAGCATATTAAAAAGTAGGTCTTGTTATTCTTTGGACCACAGGGAAAATTTTTATTTTTTACAAGTGGATGCCCTGTAGACGCTTCTGATTGGCTTCATAAGCACTCCATATTTGCATTAAAGCTCTGACACAAATCCACCTGCAGCAGTCTATTTCTGTGGCAGTCTGATGTCAAGTCCCAGGAGATGGGGGCTTCAGTACTACAATGTACATATATCCTCCCCCTACTACAGCCAAGTTCCCGCAGAGGCTTTGAGATCTTGTGGTCATTCCAATCAATGTGACTCACATCATGTATTATGAGAAAGGACATCGAAACTTGCAAAAATGTGAAAGTGACATTTCCTCTGTTACAATGTTCCTTAATCTTTAATTCTACAGTCCAAAATCTGATAAAGCATGATATAATATAAAGTAAGTAATATACAAAACCACACTGTCATACTTACATCGGAAGCCTCTTTTCTACCCCAAATTGCCTTACAATTAAATAAGAATCTTCAAATTCCTGCAGTAAATGGAAAACAACTGTATCACTACAACCGTTTTCCTGAGACATGAGAGCGCTCGCAGGGTAGACAGAGCTAAGAAAAGGTATATTGAGATCTTCTGAGCCCTACGCTGCTGTTTGTAAAATCACCTTTCTCCTGAAATGGAGTCATCCACTTACGCGGGTACTCACGCTGTGGCACATGGCCGTGCTGGGTAGCCTATTCTGAAACACTAAAAACACGCATATTATTACAATTATCGTCAACTCCACCTGTAGCCCTACTCCCGGTGGACTTCTCTACCTTCCTCACGAAGCTCATCTACACACTAGAAACAGACAGTCATCTAGAGCTCCACTTTAGGAATTCGTCTGCAGTCACTGAACAGACCCACAGCCCAGTTCCAGCTCAGTACCCTGCCCAGGGCCTCTGCCGCCACCACTGGCCAGGCCCTAGCACAGCAAACTTCGGGAGATGTTAGGAGCAGGGCCAGAGAGGACGGAGGTGCGTACCAAGAAGCGCACCACAACACCTAAAAGAAATGGACTACAGGTTCAAGTTTTGGGTGGGAGGTTTGAAACCAGGACCTCACAAATGCTAGACGAGCATTCTACCCCTGAACACAGTCCCAGCCTCTCAGTTGTTTAAGCTGCTGTTTTACTGTTTCCGCTCACAAACCCTAGGCACTGAAATGGTCCTTCAAGAGCTGCAAGTTTCTATCAATGAACAGCAAGCAACATTGCTACCACTTAGATGGCAAATGTACTTCGTGGGCCTGCCCAGTCCACCGCCTGTGGTAAGAACCTCTAATCGCCCACAACGCCGTTTCCTGTTGTGATGCAGACTCCTCTCCCAAACCACTCAGTACACTGCTACAGGGTCACCTCCACTCTAAGACTAAACAGCAGAGGAAGGTGAGTTTCCCTCGCCAGCTGTAGAGTTAGGAGAATTAAAGGCAGAAAAGTTGCAAGTTAAGTACTGGTGCATTTGGGGGGCTCTTGAACCTTACACTGTTTAAGGAGAAGCAGTGCTCACAGAACATCATGAAAACCCAACTCAAAAGCCACAATGAAGAAATGCGTTAGAAAAGAGAAAAGGGGCTGGAGAGATGGCTCAGGGGCTAAGAGTACTTGCTGTTCTTGCAGAGGACCCAAGTTCAATTCCCAGCACCCACATAATGGCTCACGGCCCTCTGTAACTCCAGTGCCAGGGGCTTTGACACCCTCTTCTGAAAGGCACACATGTGGTATGCAGACAAAAACCCATACAGATGAGTTAAAATAAACATTTAAAAAGAAGAAGAAAAACTAAAACCTGGCTCAGCCCCTGCCAAGTATTCATATCTAATAAATCTATTTAAACAGTCCTTTGCCAATTCACATCATCTTCATGAGAAACCAACAAACAAAGCCACAGGACACAGTGTTATTTATTCTATCATTCTATCATTCTATCATTCTATCATTCTATCATTCCCTCTCTTCTAGGGACGCCTTTTCCATCCCCTGAGCAACTGATGGCAGAGCCGTGAGATTTCAAAATATGGTGTCCAAAGCAGACACCAAGGCATTAAAAGGTGCTCTGTCCCCATCTCAGTATCGGAGATGTGAGCACTGAGCAAGGAAAACGCAAAGTAGTTGTCTATGTATTATAATTCAGAATGAAGTGTATTGAGATCTTAAAAAGGAATGTCGGGTGTGGCCGCACACATCTACAATTCCAGCATTTGAGAGGCGAGGGGCAGGAAGGTCAGAAAGTCAAGGCCGTGGGCTGTAGATGGCTCGGTCAGTAAGTGCTTGTTGAGCTCCACCCTTAGCGCCCTCCTAAGCGCCAGGCACTGCAGGCATGCCTGGGGTCTCAACACTGAGCAAATAGACAGGCCGGTCCCCGCGCCTTGCTGGCCAGCCAGTCTAGTGAATAAGGAAACTGTGTTCAGCGGCAGACACTTACCTCAGAAAATATGGTGCAAAGTGATTGAGAAAGACATCTGAAGCTGAACTCTGGCCTCAGAATGCACGTGCGTGTGCACGCGTGCACACACACAGTTCAAGGTCATCCTTGGCTACATAGCAAGTACGTATGAGGCTAGAGGTATCATACTTGAGTTACATTAGACTCTGTCTCTAGAACAAAACCCAACACTCAAGGCCCAGGCCTGTAATCCCAGCTCTCCAGAGTGAGAACAGGAGGAGGGTCAAAAGTTCAAGGTCATTCTCAGTTACATATGAAGTCTGAGGCCAGCATGGGCCAGAGAGAGACAGAGAGAGGAGGAGAAAGAGAGAGAGGAGAGAGCAAGGTGTCACAGTTGATCACAGCAAGTGGACTGCGGACAGGAAGGGTAAGAACTTTTGTTACAGCGTGCTTTAGGAAAAGGGCTTCGGAGACGGATCCAGGACTGGAACGGAGCTGGTCAGAAACGCGATCAGAGGTGGTCGGTGGAGCCTAACGACTCGACGGCAGCCCATCCATACAACCCAAGTTCAGTATGAAATTTAAAAAAAAAAAAAAAATACCCTGCCCGTCTGGGGCACAACACATCCAATACCATCTCAATCCGTCAGACAAGCTTGACAGTCAGGAAACTTGGAATATACACAAATTCAGTTGGACTCCACAGATAATGGCTAGCTAGATTCATTGAGTGCTTATTCTGCATGCCAGGAATTGTTCTCTGGGTTTCTCTTACTAATCACAGGAAGTGGGTGGTGGCAAGGTCATCTTTTAATGGGTGGGGAGACCAAACAGAGAAAAGTGAAAGAAGAGCTGGACATGGTCATGCACACCTGTAGTCACAGCTACCCAAGAGACTAAGGCAGGAGGATGACAAGTTTACGGCGTGCCTGTTCTAGGTAGTGGGCTCAAGGCCAGCCCTAGGCAGCTCACTGAGATCGTGCTTCAAAAAATTAAAATTGCACTGAGTACAGAGTGTGTGGCTTGGAACTAGGGCTAGCTCACTTGCCTGGAATCTGCATCTCGAAGTTTCCAGCACCATGAAAGGATAAGACGGGAGAAGAGAGGGTGGAGGTGGGCAAGAGAGAAGGGCAAGAAAGGGGCAGAAACTGGGAGAGGACAGAAGGGAACAGAGAAAGGGATGGAAGGGAAGGAAGGGGAGCTGAGGGAGGAAGAAATGAAGGAGGGAAGGAAGAAATGAATGAGAGGCAGAGGGAAGGAAGGAAGGGGGGAGGGGGGAGAGGGAAGGGAAGGGAGGGAAGAATTGACCCAAAGCTTGTAATGAATCAGTCCATCAGAGGCTGGGCCCTGACTTAAATACAGGCACCCTTGCTCTTGAGTGAGCATTAGGCACCCTCACACTGCTCTGTCGAGAGATACCCACCTGGGCGTGACCATCTGTGCACACCACTGGCTACCACCGCACCGAGTCAAATCCTTTTTCTACCACCTTGAACCCTTGGCCTCTTGTTTGGATTCTAATCTAGCACTGAGGACAAGGCGGCCCAGTCATATGCTCTGTGGGTGACTAAGTCTCTTGCCAGACACCTTGCCATGAACCCTGCCCTGCTCCCACGTCAACATCCCCATGGGATGCCTGCTGTGCTGCCACTGGACTTGCCCGGCTTGGCATTCAGGGGGTGGCTGGGGTGCAGGCTCCCTGGCTCTTCAGCAGGATATTCTTCTTCGTATTCTCTGTCTCCCTCTCCTCCTTCCCACGCGCCCCTCTTCTCTCTCCACCCCACTGCAAACAAAGTTAGCTTAAATGTACACTAACAATCACCTGGGTTTACCACTTTGACTTCAAACAGGCATACTTAAGGGTTTGTTTTTTGTTTTTCTAGTTTTAAGCACACCTATAATAAACTCCTGCTTAGCACTGTCAAGTTCCGGGGTCATTTCCCCATCACAGAGTTCGTGTTTTGTTTTTTTTTAAGCTACATGAAAATCCATGATAACCTATGGTTTCTGAAGCTATGTTTGATGGTATATGCCTAGCATCCTAGCATTCTGAGGGCTAAGGAAAGAAGATTGTAAGTTCAAGTCCAGACTGAGCTACATAATGAGCTCAATGGCAGTTTAGCCTATACAGTGAATTCAAGGACAGCCTGGGCCACACAGCTACCTACAAAGACCCTGTCTCAAAGAGCCAACAGAAAAGCTGCTCTGTTGTCCCTTTCTACCCCCATCCCCATACTCTGCAGAGCAGCCATCAAAGCCACTCAGTAACTAAAAGACTAGTGTGTCTTCACAGCAACCTGGGACACAGAAAACCTCTTCTACAACACTAAATAAAAAGAGCAAGACTCAAAGCTGTATGCACACTTTGATATTGCGCGTATTCTTACTAAAGTAGACGTAAATATCAGAACGTCTTGAAGGAGCCAGACTGGTGCTACTTTTCTTTTTCTTCTTATTCTCTATTTCTCCAGTAATATGTACTTATTATTTACAAATAGATAAAACAACTTTGAAAACATTTTTTTTTTGCCAGAAATGATTCCTTGATTTCTTGATTCTGCAGGCTTTAGTGCACAGGAATTAACCCGAGCCAATACAATTCCACGGACAGCTGAGAAGAAAAACCATAAGTAAGCATTTAAAAAGCACTTGCCCTGTTAAGGGCACAATAGTATTCACACTGTTTTATCCTTCACCATAACTGCTACCATTAATATTATTTAAGTCAGCCAACAGTGTAGAGATGCAGCTAAAAACAAAACTCCAGAATTCCTTTCATTTGGAGACTTTAATACTAAGCAGCAATACAACACATGAGGGGGAAAAAACTGTTGAATTATAATTATTGTGTGTGTGCCTCCAAGTGTGAGTGTGAGTGTGTGTGTGTGTGTGTGTGTGTGTGTGTGTGTGTGTGTGTGTGTGAAGGTCAGGGGTCAACTTGCAGGAGCTGGTTCTCTCCTTCCACTATGTGGGTTCCAGGGATCAAGCTAGGTCCTCGGGCTTGGTGGCAACTACCTTTACCCTTTGAACCGTCTCACTATCTCGGGAAATTTTTAAACTATTTACATTACTTAAGAAAAAGAAAGCAAGAGAAAGCAAGCTCTTCCAGGGTTATCTGAGGAAGTGCCTGTCTGCTGATAAAACAGGACTGAGAAAAGCTGAGAGAAGGCTGCGGCCTCTCCCAGTCTAACACATGGAACAGCAGCTCTGAGAAGAGCTGTCATAAAGCTGTGGCTGTAACTATTTTATTCTCATACTTTATCATAAAAAAGGCACCAAGGGGAAGCTGGTAAGAGGTTGTCCCAAGAGTGCAGTGTCACCGTACCCAAGAGGCACTGTCTGAGAAAAATAACTGACCCTCTCTGCAAGCACTAAGATAGATTTTCATGGGGGTTGTTTTGTTTTTGTTTTTGTTTTTGTTTTTTTTGTTCTTCCTTTGAGGTCCAGAATCAGAGACTTCAAACTACAGTCTTTCTTCCTTATGTATGATTCTTGCAACCTATTCCTCTGTTTGGGTAAAATTAACAACAGCCATACTTATTTTAAGACTATGTTAGGAGACTAAAGAGACAGCTTAGTGGTTAAGAAGAGCACTTGCTCCTGCAGAGGACCCATACGGAGGCTCACAACCAGTTTCGGGGGTTCAGTGTCCTCTTTCTGCCCTTCGAAGGCACCAGGAACACACATGGTGCACAGACATACATTTGAACAAGACACTCATACACATAGAGAGAAATTATCAACCATGAGAAAACATTAGCAACAAATATTACATAACTTTTAAAGTTTAACTCTGATGTCTGCAGGCTGCCACCAGCATTTGGACCTTAGCAAAGACATCAATAGTCCAGTCCTGTTTACAAAGTTGGAAGCTGAGCTCTTGTTGGGTTGAGGCCATCATGTCCGGAATCATTCACAGGTCTCTCATTTCCTGAAAATCATGTGAGCAGGGCACACAGTTACAAGTACACAGTATCCTGGAGAGCAACTGTAGAACCTGAGCCCAGGCTGGCCTCAAATGTTCTATTTAGCCAAGGATGACTCTGAATTTCTGATCCTTATCTTATGCCTCCACCTCTCAAGTGCTCGGAGTACAGGTATGTGACGCCATGGCCAGCACTACCATTATTCTTATCAGAATCTTACCACTTGGGGAAAATATGTTTGGAAAAGCACCAAAAAGAGAATGCTAGAGAAGCCCCACTTCTCTTTTATTTGGATGCAAAGCTGAAGCACAATCAACTTCTCCACCGATACTTTGCAACGTGCAGTTCATTACTGAGCATGCACCGCAGAGCTCTATATATGGCCAGGGTCATAAGACAATGTACTGAGAAGTATCAGTTCACATGCTCTAACCACAGCTCTAGTTTTCACCATGCTGGATCATCAGGGAGACAGACCCTCAGTAGCAAGCCTTATTTTTCACAACCCTCTGCACTCCCTCACAGGCTTTGTGCTACACACAGCTGTCCCACATTAGACCTGTTCCCAAGACCCCCTAGAGAGCAGTGTTTTTGTGAAAAGACCCCTCTTACATTTAAAACTTTAGGACAAGGGATGGCACTCTGGGCCTTGCCAGGGTTAGGCCAGAGCTCTGCAGCCGGATTCTGAGTGTGTTTGGTTTATTTCTTTTTTTTTTTCTTTTGGCTTTTTGAGACAAAGTCTCATTTACCCCAAACTGGCCTTGAACTTGCCATACAGCCAAGGATGGCCTGAATTCCTGATCCTCCTGCCTTCTACCTCCCAGGTAGATGCCACAATGCCTAACTAATACATATATTAAGTTTTGATATAGGGACTTGCTATGTAGTCCAGGTTGGCTACGTAAGACCTTACCTCAAAACTAAATAAATACTTGTTAAAAGATGACTCTTTCCTGTCCTCTTTCCATTTTAGATTGACGGGTAACAATCATGATTCAGATCATAGCATAACTAAAATTTAAAAAGCTCCCTGGGTAAAAAATACATCACTAATTAAGAAAGACTCTTAACCTAATTTCTTAATTTAAGTTCTAATGGCAAAAAGGGGGGGGGGCTATATCTGCTGCTTAAGAATATGCAGAAATCAATTTATGAGAAGAGAAATCAGGGAAAAGGATGTTGAACTGTGAATCAGCAGACACATCTCTGAGTAAGTGCCTCATGGTCAGCCCGAGTACCAGGAACCCCAGCAGGCAAGGGGGTCACCGTCATCTGGGGCCCTGTTGCTCACACCAGGAACAGAAGGTTGGGCTGGAAGGCAAGCTACACCTAGTTCTGCCCTGTTACTCACTGTCCATGTGACTCAGGGAAACTACTCCAACGTTCTGAGTCTATCCTCCTCAGCTGTTGACTCTACCCAGGCCCTTTCTAAGGGCTTCGGAAATGTTACATGTCAGCGGCCGAGGACTCCTCGGAAGCCCTATGCAGCTCCCGACAAATGGGATGTTGCGTTTGTCCGTGCGCACAAGGCCCAGAGTACTCACTGTTTTATATGATAACGGCTCAGAGACAGCAGCATGGGATTCACACAACACAAGACCAAGAGAAACAACCGGCCCCAACATCTGGCAAATGATTGTACTAAAATCAGTCACCTCCTTACTTCAATCCCAACCTCTCAAAATGCATCTGGTTCTCTGGACTCTCCAAGAAATTACACAATCTAAAATAGACTCTGCACAGTCCACAGAGAACAGTGAACTGAAGATCAATACAAGCTGGAAACATTCTAACTATAAAATAATTAGCTTGCAAGTTAATTGTCTCTTCCACTGACGAAGGCCCCTTTAAGCCCCCCTCTACCCCTAATCACGGCACCCCAAATCACACCAATTCCTCTTTCTGAAACACCTTCCTTGTAACTTTCCAAGCTAGACCTTGTAAGCTCACTCAGCAACAAACCAAAGTCATCCACCCGGTAAGAACTTCCCACAATGCCCTGTTCTGAAAAGATGCTCCAACATCCACCGTAGTGAGACAGACAGGACTTGGAAGGATTTGCTTCTCAGACTTCAAAACTGCCTAGCTACAACCAGGCTTCAGGCCTTCCCCGTGGGCGTCCCTTAGGACTGTCTCAGTCCCACACTGTCCCGGGGCATAACTGAGGCAAGGACATTTGGACTGTGCACAACTGTCATAAAGGGCTGTGTGGAAGCAGTGTCCAATGACAGCAAATCCTGGATTTAGACTTCTCCACCACCGTTAGTTAGTGCTCTAGCTGACACTATGAAGTGTGAGTCTCTCCTCACATCTCACCACATGGCAGTGTGTTGTCAGGCTGTCCACTCTGGATACCTGAGCTAGGGAAGGACATTCTCAAGAACACGGACTACATCAGAAACTGATCAGTTTTTAGACCAGGTTGGCTCCGACATTCCTCCCATTTCACCCTCCGGAGTCCAGGGATTACAGCATGTCACCGTACCTGGATGGCTTAGAAGCCATCTCCATTCACACTCCACACATGTTAAGTTCCAGCAGCCGCACGTGGCCATTGCACTGAGCTGGGCATCACAGGTCAAGTCACAAGGACGGCCAGTGTTTGCCTCTGTTCCACTTCCAGCTTCCTTCACTGAGACCAGTGAGGACAAAAAGGAATCCCAACCCCTGGTGAGTAGCAAAGCGCTTGATGGCCGAAATGAGGGGCCCAAAGTTATCAGCGACAGTTGGGAGGAAGCTGCCAGTCTCCCCAACTCCTACACAAACAGAACTGAGAAGAATCGTTACCTCTATTTGCTGGACCATCAGTCGTATATTCACCAGACTTAAATACCGTAATAACGAAAACCATATGACAAGGGAACCGAAAACTGAGCCAGGAGATGACAAACTATACAGTGTACATCAATCTCACCCTCCGCAGGGGGAGGGGCTCTCTCTGCAGCCCTACTGGGGAACACGGCCTTGCGGGTTACAAATACACCAGAGTGGACAGGTGGACCAGCAAGGGTTCCGCTGTCGGTACCCCACAGGAGTGTGAGCTCTATGCGTTTGTTAACTGTAGCTCCCTGAAAGCACATCATGTCTCACTTCACAGCCTCTTGTTAGAATCTAACACAATTCCTGCAATACAGAAGGCATTCATAAATATTTGTCTGCCTCCTCTCAGGGAAGAAAGTCTCTAGACGAAGAGGAAGACTGGGTAAATCGGTCTCTCTGGGTCTCACCACCTCTCATCTCCAGAGGGACAACGCTCCATCAGTGCTCCCAATACCACCACCTTTTACCTACTTTCACACCTTCTGCGGATGGGGTGAATTGCGCTTTCTTTTCTCTCTTACAAACTGCAGAGCATGTGGGGGAATGAACGGCTGACGATCCACATTGACAGTCTGAGCAAGGAGGCATTACAACTTGTAAGCTTAGGGAAAAACAGCAGAGAGAAAATTTCCAGAACTTCACAGCGGTTGATAAGTAGCAAAGGGTCTGCATCCCACATATGCCAACATACGAGAGACAGACAGACAGACCAATCTCAGACCAGCAAGGTTGCCCAGCTGGTAAGGGCACTTGCTACCAAGCCTGGCACCCTGAAGACTCCACATGGTAGTCGTAGAGAACCAACTTCCACAAGTTTTCCTTTGGCTTATACACACACCCCACACAAAATAAAATTTAAGTAACAACAAAATGAAAAACATTCTCAATGTAAAGGGAACATCTAAAGTTTAGAATGTTTGTGGACACTAAAAATAAAAATAAGATTACAATGAGAACTAGAAACAACATGTCTGTCGGTGTGTGGGAGGCCCGCTCCCACTTTTACCCCAGGGTACTCTTGAGAAGGTAGGAGTGAGAAATATTTAGATAGAAAGAGGGGAGAAAAACAGATAGATAGCTTAGGAGGGTCTGGATCCTTGCTCACCCTTCTGTCTCTTCAAAGGGGCTTTTTATAGGAAAGCCAAGGGGCGGAGCAAAAGACCTCCCCCTAGCACAGCCAAGTGCAGACCCTTCCAATCACCTAGGAACCCACCCATGTGGTCAAGCCATCCTCTAATGCAGCCCTGCTGGGTAAAGCAAGCTCAGATCTCACTAGGAAATCTCTGTGGGTCTCCGCATCGGTGCTTAGGAGAAAGCACCAATCCCTATTAAAAACAAACAAACAAAAAAGCCAACTACCTTGCCTCACTTACTGTTGGCCTCTCCACCTTCCTCTCCCACCCACACGTCCCCCTTTCCCTTGGGCTAGGCTTTCAGAAAACTGGCAACATATTCTAATAATGATTCAGTTATACAAAATCACACGTAGAGACCTCAGCCTGGTTGCACATGCCTACCATCTCAGCATTCATAGAGGCAGGAGGATGAAGAGGTCAAGGCCACTCTTGACTGCAAAGCAAGTTCAAGGACAGCTTCTGCTATAGGACACCCAGGCTCAAAAACAAAGTGAAAACTGAAAGAAAAATGTAAAATGAAGGGCTCTGCTGAGCAAAGAGACCTAAACTGCTCAGGATTCCTTTGCTGAGCTCTTCTCTAGGGCCTCCTGTGTCTTCCTTCATCTTGGTGTGCAGTCAGCTCCCATTACACTCCTTGACAGAATGATGGGGAATAAACCATCTGATAAACCAAACTGATCTCCTGCCGGGCATCCCATCCAGACTTCCAGCTCCGGAATACGCATTGTCAGTCTATAGAACCCAGAGCAACAGGCCACAGGCACCAGAATACCTCTTCCCCAAAGCCATCTTTCCTGCCCTTTTCTGACTGACCTTGTCTACTAGGAGATAAAACCCTCATTTCAGATGGGGTCCTGCCCACACTCAGCAGACAGGAAGGCTAAAGAATCTGAACAGACAGGCCTCGCGATGGGGGTCCCACCCCATCTATTAGCATTAGATCATACCGTGTCAATCACACTTCAACAGTGGGCCATGCTTCCATGATGTCCACGCAGTGAAATTTCCACAAGGACCTCAAAGGAGGAGTCTGAAAGAGCTTCCAGGAAGAGGAGCACACGGAGTTTCTCAGAGGATGGTATGTTCCAAAAGGATGCCATAGCTTCTACCTGTTTCCTTGAGTTTTGTGAATGACTCAAGCCCATTAGCCGACCCTGCAGAAAGGATTGTGAGAACCCTGATTTACAGCTAGAGGGCCAGAACCACAGGTGAAACCACCTGGGACGGGCACTGGCATCTGCAGGGAGGAGTCTTGTGGTTAAAGCCCTCAGCCTGTGGGGCAAGATGCTACCTCCCCATGGATATCGCGCTAGACAGTGTCAAAACTGAATTGGATCTGAACACCTCAGAGGCGTCCACTGATACAGAACTGACTGCTCACTGGCTTCATTTGAGGTGAAGAACCTCACATAGGTCAGAAACGTCTGTGTTGTGAGAATAGAGGAGAAATTGATTTTGAAAATGAGTTGTTTTTCCCAACTGGGGGGGTGGGGGGCAATTCAGGCAAGTTCATTTTATGTTTAGCCTTCTCGCTCAAAGCACACATCGGAAGCATCATAATAAAAGTACACGGCTAATACCACAAAGGCCATCATCCTAATAAGTGAGCTACGGGGAAATGCTCCTCAGAAAGTGCTGTTCTCGTCATCGGCGCGTGTGTGTGCACTCGGGGACACACACGGACACGGATACACATATACACACACACACACACACACACACACACACACACACACACACACACACGCAAGCGCGCGCAAATGCACACTGCTCTTTAGAGAATGTGAACTTAGGGAAACTATCGGGTCCAGCTGGTGGCCCATCGTCAACTTCTACTTCTCACTGCTGTTTTCAGTTGCTGTGATAAAACACTGAACAAAGACAACCTGAGGACAGAAAGGGTTACTTGTCTTACATGTTACAGTCCATCACGGAGGGATATGCCCAGGCAGGAACTGAAGCAGAGATACGGAGGAATGCTGCTTTCTGGCTTGCTCTCCGTGGTTTGTTCAGCTACCCTTTTTATACAGCCCAGCCTTGCGCAGACTCACTCGCCTAGGAAAGGTACCACCCACAATGGGCTGTGGGCCCACCTACCCCAATTAGCAATCAAGAAAAAGCCCCCCCACACACACACACATGCCCACGGTCCAATCAGATGGAGGCAATTGGTTGATTGAGGTTCCCTCTTCCCAGGTGTGTCCAGTTGACAGCCAAGATTAGCCATTAAACGGCAGGGCCTGCAACACCTAATTGATTCTTCAGCATTTGATGGCTGCTTTTATTCTTCCAAGGTACCTTGAATGGCTTCAAGCGGGTGCATACAAACTCTTACCACACTGTCCTCTACCAGGTTCCCTACCCCCAAGGTAAGACCCCCTTCATCTTGAACACCTCCCCCAGCCAGGATTAAGCCGCTTGCCACCATCCCTGCAGCTGAAAAAAACAGACTCTCCCACCTCCAGTCAAAAGCTATCCATTCACCTGTGGCAGAAGTTTTCCCTGTCACATTGTTTTCACTCTTGACCAAGGATGAGTATCTAAGGTGAAGAGGCCTTGGGGCCACCATATTGTGGCCACTGCACACCAGATTACTAACAAAAAGTGAATGCCAGGAAATCCTGAGTGTGGTCCGGAGAGCAGGAGGCGGGGAGCCAGGGGAATAGGCAGATCACGGCGGCAGGCTACAATGGTATCCGCTTAGCGGTCCCCTGAGAGCAGCCGCCTGTTGCCAGTGGAGCCGGGTCTACTTAAGGAGAGCTGCAGCTGCGCGCTCTCTGCTTCCTGCCCTCCGCGAAGAAGCTCCGCCACGTGCCCCCATCGCCACGTGCCCCCATCGCCACGTGCCCCCATCGCCACGTGCCCCCATCGCCACGTGCCCCCATCGCCACGTGCCCCCATCGCCATGTGCCCCCATCGCCACGTGCCCCCATTGCCACCGGGTCTTCCCCGAGCACCTGCAGCCAAACAACCATGGACTGAATCCTTCAACTAAACCTTTCTAAAGTTTAGTGGCCACAGCGGCACAAGAGCAGCAAATGTGGCGACTTCTTTAAAAAACAAACAAACAAAAAACCCTAAATTATTTTAGGGGGGTTGTGTGTATGTGTGTAAAAAAGTATTCTGGGGGGAGGTCAGTGGGATGGCTTACCCAATAAAGTCACTTTTGGCCAAACCTGAGGACCTGGATTTGATCCTGGGGTACCCACATCACTGGAGGTGAGAACTATCGAAATTGTTCTCTCACCTCCACGGTGCACCACAGAATGTGTGCGCCCATGCACGGCACGCCTATGCGCATATACCCAAACAAATAGACAACATAAACATTTTAAACTTTTTTTTTTTTTTTTTGGTTTTCTGGCTTTTTTAAAAAAGATTTCTCTTTATTCAATGTGTGTGGGTGCTTTGCCTGCGTATATGGATGTGCACTGTGTGCATGCCTGGTGCCTGAAGAGGACGTCAGAGTCCCTGGAACGGGAATTACAGGTGGTTGTGAGCTACCATGCGGGTGCTAGGAACTGGACCCAAGCCTTCTACATGAGCGGCCAGTGCTCTTAATAGCTCAGCCATCTCTCCAGCCTGTTTTTTTAGTTTGTTTGTTTTTTTTCCTTGTTTGTTTTGTTTTAGCTTCTCGAGACAAGGTCTTGTTCCTTATCCCTGGCTAGCCTAGAAATGACTATGTAGACCAGGCTAGCCTCAGACTTGTAGCAATCCAGCTGCCTCTGCCTCTTACATGCTAGGATGACATGCATGTGCCACAACACCTGGCCCAAATACAGTATTTTGGCTTGGGAGTTTAAAAAAAAAGATTTCAACTCTTCAAGAGACCTGTCCATAATTGAGGGGCCACTTCTTGCAGAGAAGGATAACGAGTACTACACAATCATGTGTTACAATTCTAGAAGCTTCCTCGGTCAAACGAGCAGACGATCTTCACTATCACGTGCATCTACTAAAATGACCCACCAGAAGCCCCAAGCAAAAGATCACAGGGGCTGGGGGCAGGGGTGTGCGTGGTTAAGTTGGTAAAGTGCCCGTTGTGCAGGCATAAGGACCACAGAAAGCCTGGCACAACGGCACGAATCTGTCACCCTAGACCTGTTGGGAGCAGGGAACGGGGTTCCCCACCGCTTGCTGCTCAGCCCGTCCAGCCAATCAGTAAGATTTCCAGGTTCGGGGAGAGAGCTTGACTCTTAACCACCACAGTCGGTGCAGGTATGATCAGCACTGACAGGCAGTAGGCACAGTGGAGTGCTCTTGTAATCCAAGCACCCTGGAGGCCGAGGCTGGAGGATCATGAGTTCAAGACCAACCTAGGCTACACAGAACACGGCAGAAACAGAGACAAAGACAGGAAGGAGAGGGCAAGTCCCAAGCAAAGAACCTTCCCGGAGAGAAAAGTCCACACTGTGTCAAGGACTGAGGTAAACCCACGAGAGTAGAATGAGGGAAGGAAGGGAAAGACACATAAAGGAGTCAGCTAGCCAAGGGAAGGAGGCCAGGTTTGACCCTAAGAGTCACCTAACTGTCCTGTCAATCAATGCCAGCACGGAGCAAATGCCTAACGAAAACACCACAAAGGAACCCAGACTGACGGCACAGGTGTCATTGATGACAATGCCCTATAATCTAGCATTTGAGATGGGGAAGCAGGAGGATCAGGAGTTGAACGCCCTTCTTAGCTACATAGTGAGTGAGCGAGTTCAAGGCCAGCCTGGGCTACAAAAGACCCTGTCACAGAACAAAAGTAACAGTCTTTAATGGGTACAGAATGGGAGCTGGGGGAGGGGGAGGGAATACTTTCCATACCCACAAGACAGCAAACCAGCAGAGGCATGATACAGAAATCAGAAGACGTATGTACCAGATCTTGCCGTATCCAGGAGAGAGCCTGCTAGCTCTACAGCCACCTGGTTCCCGTCCTACACAATAAATACAGGTGCTGGACTGTCAACCATGGGGTCAAACTGGACCAAGGAATCAATGCTGGATGTTTAATTTGCAAAGACTTCTTTATTTGTGTGTGTGTGTGTGTGTTTGCATGTATATCTGTGCACCACTTGCATGCAGTGCCTGCAAAGACCAGAAGAGGGCACTGGACCCCAGGAGCCTGGAGTTACGGATAGTTTGAGCCACTGCCCTCTGGAGAAGCACCTGACCATGGAGCCAAAGGACACAAAGAAACCAGAAATTTGAAACTTCTAAGAGAAAACATCTGAAGGCATAAGTACAGGCTGGAATTTTTTTGTGATAAGACCTCAATAGTACAGAAATAGTTCCCCCAAATTAACCAACAGGACTACACTAAATTAAAATGTTTCTGCAGGACAAAAGAAACTGTCAATGGAGTAACAGACAAGACAGCCTACAGAATGGGAGAACACGCTATCAGCTATACTTGAGACCAGGGTGAGAGGGTTTAATACCTAAAATACATAACGAATTACAAAAACTTAACTTCCCAAAAAACCGGAAGTACCAGTCAACAAATACAGCACAGAACTGAACAGTTTGAAAAAGAAATACAAATGAAATTCCACCCATTTTGCTTTCTAAAGCAGTTGCACTGTGTTTTATTTTACAACTTTCAAGGGTATTATTTCTACTTTTAAAATTAGCTTACAGAGTAGCAGTTTCCCACAATGTCCATGCACACCGCACTTGGGAGATCCCCCCCTTCTCCTGCTGCACCCCTCAGTCACAGCGGCCCCCCAAACATTATCCACTTTTCTTCTCTAGTCTTCCCCACACCCTCACACATGCCTCACAATTGAAGTTTACACACACATATGTTCAAAAGAAAACAGGCTTAGAGTATATTAACTGCCACGTGAAAGAATGAAATACTGAGTTCACAAGTTAAGCGGGGCCAGCATCCACTCTAAAGCAATCAGCAGAGACGATCAGAGGGGGCAGTTGACTGAGTCTGGAGAAACGATTTTAGCAAAGTAATGAGGTGGGGAAGGTAGAAAAAGAAAGGCTTCGAAGAGCTAAAGATGAGTTCTGGTACTCTGACCGATATCAGCCAACACCTCTTCTGATAGATCTCACTTCACACGGGGCTACTCAGAGGCGGTCAACTTCATCTCAATACAACTCATGTTGATACCAAATGTATGTATTCCTTTTTAAAAGCCGTTCCCCCTTCTAAGTTCCTATGTCGATTAGTTATGCTACCCTTCTCCCAGGTGACGCAGGCTCAAATCCCTGACCTTACTTTAAGTATGACTACTTAGTTTTATTATTTCTCGTGTTTATAATTCACTCTTCCTCATTTCCACATCCTGTCCAGCGTTCCCTGAAAAGGCACCTGTACATCCACCCATCTGTCCCAAAGAGACAGCAATAGGAGCACCACAGCCTGTAAATAATACTACACTCAGATGCAAACCTCAGCCTTAAGCTGGACCAAGCTTCCAAACGCCACAGGACCAGAAGAGTCCCAACCATGATAACTTACGCCACTCAGAGCCAAACAGTGTGAGCGAATGGCCCCCTCCCACTCCTGAGGAGAGGAGGGAGAAATGTGTGTGTGCAAGTCTACTTGCCCAAACGTTTAGGTCATAGCTGATCGAGGCCCCCACATCCAACATTGTTTGTTTTGTTTGTCAAAGGGATTCACTGTAGCTAGGCTGTCCTAGAACTCATTTTGTGGCCTAGGCTAACCTCGAACTCTCATCCCTTCTGCCTCAGCCTCCCAAATGCTGACATTACAGGTGTGCAGCCTTGTGCCCTGCTCCAAATGTTTTTTCAAATGGGCAGAAAACAAGGTTTTGTCTTCACGGACAGCTGTGCCCTCCTCACTAATGATATCTCTGGGGTAAACCTTTAAAGGCAAATAGTGTGAGGGGGCTGGGGAGGTGGCTCAGTGGTTAAGAACAATCTTCCAAGAGTCTAATTCCCAGCACCCATACGGCAGCTCACAACCATCTGTGACTCTAGTCCCGGGGGAGCCAATGCCCTCTTCTGCCCTCCATGGGCACTGCATGCACAGATATACATCCAGGCAAACACTCATACACATAAAATAGAAAGAAAGAAAATCTACAAAGAAAACAAGGAAAGAAAATGGTGAGCTGCAGGCTCAGTACCTTGCACATGAAGCTTTCTGAAGTAACCAGAGGCCAGGGCATGGCTAAGTAGGCAAACACATGTGAGCATGTGTGAGGTACTGGGTTCAACCCGCCTCCGCCACCCAAATTAAGCCAGAAAGATACATCATGACAGTATCTCACTCACAACGAAATTACCTACTACAGTCTGGTGAGTGGGACTCAACAGTTTTGATGAGTGATAACCTTGATATGATTTGGCAAGAGCCCTCAGAATCAGCATTAATCATGTTCTGCAACTCTTTCCTGTGAGTTCAAACATTTCCTCCTGAAGACCAGGGAAGCTGACCACTCAGGCATCCCTCCGACCTTACCAGGCTCAGGAAGTTCAGAGATCTTAGGAGACTCACATGACCACTGTCTAAGGTCATATAAGCAGTTAGTAACTGCTGGGAGTTAGTAAGCAGCCTGGGAGTGGGGGCCACAGCTTTCAGGAATCCTCACTCATACTCAGATGGACCTTCTGGTGACGCAGCTGCCCTTGAATCACTCACACGTCACGTCTGTAAGTAACCCCAATAAACTCACTGATTGACCAAGCTGGACTTGGATGGAATCATTTCTTTGGCGCCTTATCTGGAAGGAACAGTTATTTCCTCACAGCTCCTTGGGAAAGGCCACAACATGCTAATTTAGCATACAAGAAGGCCAAGTCCAGCTCGCTCCGCCTCACATTGCTAGTATGTGTTAAGTACAATATTAACTTCAATTTTCCCAGCTCTGAAAATCACTACCAAAAGGGAGTAAAGAATGACGGAGTCCAGTGAAATGTCTCAGTGGGTAAAGGCACTCTCGCCCCTGAGCCTGATGATCTGAGTCTGATCCCCAGAAGGCACGTGGTGGAAAGACTCCCACAGACTGGTTCTTTGATCTCTACACTTGTACCACAGCATGCATGCGCCAACACACATTCATGGCCTCCCCCCTCAAGAAGAAATAAACGTAAAGAAATAAATTTAAAATATAGCATAAAGCTTGGCCCCCAGTGTGGCCATGCCATGCCTGCCTGTAATCCCAGCACTCAGGGAATCCGGGACAGGGGCACAGGAAGCCAAGCCAGCAGCATTAAGATCAAAGTCCAACGCAAACTGGACTTGATGGCTTTGAGGGGACACAATGATGAACAGATCGCGGATTGTGAACTTGCACCAACTAGAGCTCGCGTGCACGTTCACAGTGTTAGCTGGAGCAAGCAGGAGTCAGATACATCCCTCCACACACTCTCCAAATCAGCCATGCGCGAGAACAGTGCTCAGCACACTGAGGGTGAGGAGTTCTGGAACTATTTCTGTACAGCCTCAGATGCATCTGCTCCCTCCTTACTGTTTTAAGCTGTTGGTCCACCACCATCGCCCCACCACAACGCTTTTTTTTTTAAACTTCCTTTTAGCTTTCTAGTTCTTGGTTATCTATTTGCATAGTTACTGACACATTCACCACTTCGATACCCAACAGTTTTGGAATTTCTAATCTACAGCACACAGTTTATAA
Source organism: Peromyscus maniculatus bairdii (assembly GCF_049852395.1). Taxonomy (NCBI): domain Eukaryota; kingdom Metazoa; phylum Chordata; class Mammalia; order Rodentia; family Cricetidae; genus Peromyscus; species Peromyscus maniculatus. Next base: position 60,039,520 of record NC_134857.1, read on the forward strand.
TAATACAGCCGTCACCACTTCCACATCCCCTGGTATCCTATGCTGCTTTCCTACTGTACAACTAGTGAGTGAGTGTCATTAACCCACATAATGATACTGCCTGAAGAATGTCGGTCTAACATACATCCTTTTGAAATCGTCACCTACAAGAGCTTTTTCTTTTTTTTTTTTTTTTTTTTTTTTTTTGGTTTTTCGAGACAGGGTTTCTCTGTGTAGCTTTGCGCCTTTCCTGGAACTCACTTGGTAGCCCAGGCTGGCCTCGAACTCACAGAGATCCACCTGGCTCTGCCTCCCGAGTGCTGGGATTAAAGGCGTGCGCCACCACCGCCCGGCTTAAGAGCTTTTTCTTTTGCGTTATTAGGTCAAGTAATAATGTGAGCTCTGGGAAGGTGGCTGGGTCAATAAAGCACGAGGGCCTCAGTCCAGGTCATAGAAAATAATGGTTAAATACAGTTAATTAAGAACTAAACAATAAGAAACATGCTCTTACCCTATAGCCCCAAAGGGTTGTCTGCATAACAGAAAAAGAGAATACCCAACTTTCTGGGCACATCAGAGAGATAGCTGGCATCTAAAGCGTTACACGCTACAGAGACTAGACCAGTGATTTTGTAGCTTTTTCCTCACACCTCCGAAACCAGCCCTGTTTCATCTCTTGAGGAATGTGCAGGTTAACATCTAACCTGTCCCCAACTTGTGAAAAACCTAATGGTTGCCATAACAACAGGCAACTAAGTTTACTGGATCAGACCAAGCTCCTAGCAGGTATGCAGGGTCCCTACTGACTCTGGGAGAATGAATTTGTATAGCCCGGGTGCCCAGAGGCACTGTTGTAGTAGGATATTATTTTAAGGTGTGTTACTTTTGTTTATGTTGCATTTGTTTAACTCTGTGAAGCTGCGTTACTGTGCCTGTGTAAAACACCTGATGGTCTAATAAAGAACTGAACAGCCAATAGCAAGGCAGGAGAAAGGATAGGAGGGGCTGGCAGACAGAGAGAATATACAGAGGGAGATATTTGGGAGAAGAGAAAAAGAGATGGAGGAGAGAGAGCAAAAGATCTAGGAGCCAGGGAAGGAGGAGGACTCCAGGGGCAGCCACCCAGCTACACAGCCAGCCACAGAGTAAGAGTAAGATTTACAGAAGTGAGAGAACAGGAAAGACCCAGGCAAAAGGTAGACATATTGTGTACCTGAATAAACTTGCCTGAGGATCAGAGGACAGAGCCAGCCACTACATTAGACAAAGAGGTCAGGTAGTGGTGGCACACACCTTTATCCCAGCACTTGAGATCTCATGCCTTTGCTTGGGAAGCACACACGCCTTTAATCCCAGAAGAAATATGGCAGGGCAGAGAAAGGTATATAAGGCGTGAGGAAACAGGAACTCACTCTCTTAAAGCTGAGGATTTCGAAGAGGTAAACTAGTGGCTGGCTGTTCTGCTTCTCCGGTCTTTCAGCTTTTACCCTGATATCTGGCTCTGGGTTTTTTGTGGGGGGTTTTTTTTGTTTGTTTGTTTGTTTTAATTAAAAGACCGTCTAAGATTCGAACAACAATAATTAAGGTTAAGAAAAGCTGGCTAGAAACAAGCCACGCTAAGGCTGGGCAATCACAAGTAAGAATAAGCCTCCTTGTGTGATTTATTTGGGAGCTGGGTGGCAGACCCTCCAAAACCGTGCAAAAACAAACACCACCACACTGTGATGCCTAGTAACCAGGTTTCATTTTCTATTAGGTATCAGTAGATTAAAAAGCATCAATGACCATTAATTTAAAGATCTATGAGATACAGACATGCTCTTATGTATGATTTTTAAAAATCCAGGGCTGGAGAGACAGGTCATTGGTTAAGAGCACTTGCTGCTCTTGCAGATGACATAGGTTCTGTTCAACCAAACCACACGATGGCTAACAATATTCTGTAACTCCAGTTCCTGAGGATTGGACACCCACTTCTGGTCTATGTGAGCACCAGGCATGCACATAGTATACACATATACATGAAGGCAAAATACTCATACACATAAGTAAAAACAGAATAAAATAGTATTTTTTAAAAATTCTAGGTTAAGGTGATAAAAAAATCATTTTTCAAATATATATATTGCTTTGAAAAAAAATATATGTATATACACACCACTCTACAGCCATATGCTAGTCTAGGTACAAATTCAGAGCTTAATTTACAAATGAAGCAAATCATGGGTAGAGTGTGATGGCACATATCTGTAATCCCAGCCAGCAATTGGGAGGCTGAAATAGAAAGATCAAGAATTTAAGGCAGGGGACCAGTAAGATGGCTCGGGGGTAAAGATGCTTGCCAAAAAACTTGACAACCTGAGTTCCACCCCCAGGACCCACAGGCAGAAGGGCGGAGGGAGGGAGGGAGGGACAGAAAGACATACACACAGAGAAAGAGACAGAGAGACAGAGAGACAGAGAGAGACAGTGTGCTGTGGATAGCGCTCTGTATAAATAAAATGCTGATTGGCCAGTAGCCAGGAAGTATAGGTGGGACAAGCAGAGAAGAGAATTCTGGGAACAGGAAGGCTAAGTGAGAGAGACGCTGCCAGCCACCATGAATAACAACATGTGAGATACTGGCAAGCCACGAGCCATGTGGCAAGGTATAGATTTATAGAAATGGGTTAATTTAAGATAGAAGAACTAGATAACAAGAAGCCTGCCACGGCCATACAGTTTGTAAGCAATATAAGTTTCTGTATGTTTACTTGGTTGGGTCTGAGCGGCTGCAGGACTGGCGGGTGAGAGAGATTTGTCCTGATTGTGGGCCAGGCAGGACTGGAGAAAACTTCAGCTACAACAGAATTTGGTTTTTTTTTTTTGTTTTTTTTTTTAAGAAAAGCTTCCAGGAAGCCTGGGCTATCAAGAGAGTTTAAGACCAGTCTAGGCAACTTTAAAAAATTATTTTTAATTGAAAAGCTAAGGATGTAGTAAAGCTCAAAGAAAGCAATCCCCAGGTTCAATCCCCAGCCACACCCACCCTTAAAAAAAAAGATCACATGCACAAAAAACTAAAAGATTCTAAATATAATCCAAATGAAAGGAATACAGCTTAGAGAAAAAATATGAGGGACTCAGACTGTTGCTACTACTAAAATACTTTTTAAATTTTGTCCAGTTTTAAATTTTATATTTATTTGTATGTGTGTGTGTGTGTGTATATATAGACACACAACCATGGCACACACACAGAATTCAATGAACAATCTGTGAATCGGTTCTCTTCTTATACTGTGTGGGTCTCAGAGACTGGACTCAGGTCCTCAGGCCTGATGACAATCACCTCTTCCCCCCTGAACCATCTGAACCCCCCCCCACCTCCGCTCTTAATACTAAAATCTTAGGTAACAGAAGAGCACCCTACTACCCAACACTAATGTACAACATTACATTCTTCGTGGCTGCATTTTCGTTACATTGGTTTACTGCATTCTTTCTTCCTGGCTGCATTTTCGTTACATTGGCTTACTGCATTCTTTCGGTACAAACAGAAAGCACTGTTTAAAAAGCCCTGTAGCATGATGTATGAGAAGGCCCACTGTCCTCTGCAGAAGTCCATACAATGGCAGCTGGACGGACTCTGCCTGAACAAAGGGGATGCCAGCCCATCTCCTTCCATCCCCATCCCCCCCCAACCCCCCCATCCAAGCAGGGTTACAAAAGTGCCTGTGTGGGCCATGGTGAGTCATGGATGTTCCATTTACAGACGGGGTGGGGTGGAGAGAAATCACTATTACATGCCCAGTGAGCTGGAAAAGTCCATCCTGTTTTTCCTCTTTTATATAATAATCATTTTTTTTTTTTTTTTTTTTTTTTTTTTACAAACCTGAGATAAAGTATGCTTGGGAAAGAGGAACCTTACCAACTCACTTTTATAGCCAAGAACATGACCTCACAGCCCAGGCCCAAAGATTCACATTAGGCAAAGCCCCTGAGTAATCACTGCACACAGTGTGTGTCCCTTTTTACAGCACAAGAAGAAAAACAGTAGCTAGAGAGGTGATGCACATTACCATTCCTACCTCCTGTGCAACCACCAGTAGCTCAGGCTGACAGCCAAAGTACTGGAGGAAAGCAAGGAGGCAAGACGGAGCCTTTTTTTTTTTTTAAATAAAACTTCCCTTGCCAAGAAACAAAGTGGCTTCCTTAAGTTGACCTTTAGAAGCAAACCATGAAACACAACCTGAACTAACAACAATTAAAAAAAAAAAAAGTTCTCCTTTCAATGCTAAGTTCTGCACATGTCCAGGTCCAAATTTCAACCCCACAAACTTCATCCAACAGTAATGTGTAACGCGGCCAACTCCCACGTTAGGACTGATTTACAGCAGCCATGCACTGTCCCACAGCGCCAGTGGGAAGGCAGGCTGGTGTACCCATCAAATTCCAGTCCAGCCCAGGTTACACAGCGACACCCTGGCGAAAAGAAAAACAATCACAAAAACATAATTACATGGTTTTGCTTTATAAACCTATAAACTAGCCTCGCCCAGTGTAGTACTCATGCCTAAGCCCTGTACCGGGGAGGCTCACTCAGGCAGGAAGACAACAGGTACAAGGCTGGGCAGCATAGTTCCTGTCTCAAAAAAAACAAAAACAAACAACAAAAAGAAAAAAAATCCAACCCAGGTCTCTCATTCAAGCTCTGGAAAAACAGAGAAGAGCTGTCACCCTTCTCTAAAGACTTCTCTAGTAAAACTGGAAACCTGCATTCAGCAATAGAACTATGCTCCAGTTCTAGAGAAAGGCCACTCCGGGCCTCACAGACAGAGAGGAAGCAGCAAACTGCCCTCCTGAGACCTGTATTGAACTTGTGTTTAAAATGTATTAAATCTCACAACAAGCACGTCATTGTAACAGCAGGAGCTTTCAGTTACCTTAACAAAGAGGAAAAGGTTAATTTTTAGGTAAGGTCAAGTGTACCCCAGGCTCGCCTCTAACTTGCTATGTAGCCAAGAATTACCTTTTGGGGATTGGAGAGATGGCTCAGTGGTTAAGAGCATTGGCTCCTCTTCCAAAGGACCTGGGTTCAATTCCCAGCACCCACATGGCAGCTCACAACTGTCTGCAACTCCAGTTCCAGGGGATCTGACACCCATACAGACACATATGCAGGCAAAACCTCAATGTACGTTAAATAAATAAATAAATAAATCTTTAAAAAAAAAACAAACAAACAACCAGAATTACCTTCCGCTCCCCCGCCCACCTCTCCCCCACGAGTGCTGGATAATAGGTGTGCATCGCCACACCCAGGTTATGTGGTGCTGGGGTTGAATCTGGAGTTTCCTGCGGGCTAGGTAAGCACTCTACCAACTAGGCTGTATCACCAGCTCACTAAAATTTCATTCTTGATAATAAAAACCACGAGGAAAGAAGGGAGGTAAGAGAAGAGCAACAGAAGACTAAACATAAGAAAGCACATTACATAATTTATGGAAATGTCATAAAGAAACCATGGTTGTCAGCAAAGCATATTATATACATGTATGGAAATGCCAGAATGAAACCCATTGCTTTGTACAGTTAACATATACCAGTGAAAAAATTTTAAACATGTTGATTAAAAGCCATTGAATATAACACATCAGACTCCTGTACTACACAACACAGTGTCTTCTCACTGACAGCTGTAGCTTCAGAACCCCTTCATTGTCTCTGACATACCTATCAAATTCAGAGCTGCAAAGTGGAACTATTTAGCTTTATACTAAATTCTACAAAAGTGTGGATTTCATCTGTAACTTTAAATAAATGCTTTGGGTGGGAAAAAAAAACTTGCAAATAACTCAGGGGGAAAAAAGTACTGCATTACTAAAAGTATTTCTGAATGTGCAGTCACACGTGTCCAGGTCTGAAATGCTGCCTGCTATTTATTTGCCTTTAATGCATCTCTGAAATCACAGGGTCTGTGTTTTACCACCGACTGCATCAAGGCTAAAAAATCAACAGTGTGGAAACAAAACAGCAATCAAAAGAATTGTACAAACAAGTGAAAAAACATCAACTTCAACTGCCTCAAGTCTGCACAGGAAAAAAGCAGACTCTGAAAACAGTTCCATGTTTAGAAAAGCTTCAAAAGAAGAATACTAAACTTCATTACCTAAGATGAGTTGCTACTGCCTAAAATCATTTTGAGTTGTATTCTATTCTTTCTTTCTGAGAGTTTTCTAACCCACTTTATTACCTCCTCACCTAAAATCTTTTATAAAGTATCATTTTACACATGACTTAACACTGGACAAGCAGAGAAAATCTAGACCTATTGTTCAGCTTCATGTCAACATGTTCCATGAGGCAAGACTAAATGGCTTCCCTATTTTGTCTTCCAGGATCTCTTTTTGTTGTTTACTTTGTTGTGTTGTGACAAGGTCTCATGTAGCCCAGGCTAGCCTTGGACTCCCTACAAAACTGAGGCTAGTCTTTAATTCCTGATCCTGCTGCCTCAGCCTCCCGAAAGCTAGGGTTACAGGCATGCACCACTGTGCTTAGATGGTCTAAGAGCATTAGATGGCATAGTTTCCTTATTCACCTCTGCTAAAATCACTAATAACCTCTCACGATATGTGATAATATGTCAAAACAAGGACGTACATCTAGAGTAAGCCATAGATAGATATACGGTGGAAGATAAGGACATCTCTACAGTCTTATTTTATGGGCATTATAAACGTGAATGTATGGAGTTGGGGAATGCTTCAGTAGGTCAAGTGCTTGCCGTGAACACCTAAGAACAAGACTTTGAATCCCCAGAACCCATATACAACCCATAGCACATAGCACAAGGTCTGTTACCTCAGGTCAACTAGTGGAAAAGGCAGCATAAAAAGAACAGCAAGATGGAAAGCCAGGACCTGCACCTCTGACCACAAGTATGCTGTGGAACACTCATGCCCACACAAATGCATACATCACATACATACACATCACACTCATTCATTCTCTCTCTCTCTCTCTCTCTCTCTCTCTCTCTCTCTCACACACACACACACACACACACACACACACACACACACCATGGGGGAGGGGGGTCTACTAGAACACAAACCATGTTTTTTTTTCCCAGAATATTCTCTACTCTACCCTAGAACAATCCCATTATAAATAACCACACCCTGGCAATATGAAGGAAGGCAATCTTGCCCAAATCATGCCTACCATAATAACAGTGAATGAGCTCTTAATTTTGAACTGAGTATAAAACTGTATTCTCTCTCAGACTTAGGCTTATGTATATATTTGTCATCATTCCTGGAGTATGTCTATTTATTCATCTTAGTATATAATCTGTTGTCCTTTACACCCTGAACTCCAGGGCGCATAGCCATGGGTGTCCTCGAAGGCTTTGTACAGGTGCAAGGCCAAGCTGTAAACTGGCATTAGCAGCTCTTTGGTAATAAGTGGATTTAATTATATTTATCCTAGCCCTGTAACAGATTATTTGAATTGTTCTAACAGAACAAATGGGGATTACCACTAACTAGGCCATTTGGCCTTAGGTATTCAGGACCGGAGGAAAGAAGTAAGCTCCCTCTTGTTGACATTTACACAGCTAATTACCACAGATCTCCCTCTTGGTGGCATTTACTCAGTTAACTACCGAGCGGTGACAATGCTTTCATCTGCTCCCCGTGTCCGACGTGACGTTCACTTCATCTAACCAATCCAGAATAGAGGAAAACATTTAACAGCCCATCTTTCCCACCACCCCTTAAGTGGAAACTGGCTCAATAATTTACCAGAGATATTTAAAAAACAAAACAAGATGTGGGCGGTGGTGGCGCACGCCTTTAATCCCAGCACTCGGGAGGAAGAGGCAGGCGGATCTCTGTGAGTTCGAGGCCAGCCTGGGCTACCAAGTAAGTTCCAGGAAAGGCGCAAAACTACGCAGAGAAACCCTGTCTCAAAAAACCAAAAACCAAAACAAAACAGGAGCCAAGCATGATAGCACATGCCGGCAACTGAAATACCTTCAAGTGTATTCTGATCCATGGGGATCAGAAGTTCCAGACCAGCCTGAGCTACAGGAGACCTTGTCTCAAAAAACCCAAAGAATCAAAACCTGAAAACTCCTAGCATGGGCAAGGCTGTAGATTCAGTCTGAGGCCCAGAGATGAATGAATGAATGAATGAATGAATAAATAAATAAATAAATAAATAAATAAATAAATAAATAAATAAATAAATAACAATAATATAAGAGCCATGCACTGTGGCACAGACTGGGAATCTCAGCATTTGGGAGGTAGAGACAGAAGGACCAAGAATTCAAGACCTACTCAGCCCTTGATGCGGCTGAAGGGGGGACCTCGGTCCTGCCTCAACTTGGTATGCCATGCTTTGTTGACTCCCATGGGAGGCCTACCCCTTTCTGAGGAGTGGATGGGGGAGGCGGGTGTAGAAAGGAGGTGGGAAGAGGGAACGGGAGGAGAGGAAGGAGGGGAAACTGTGGTTGGTATGTAAAATACATTTTAAAAAATTAATAAAGTAAAATAAAAGAGACTTTGTCTCAAAACAATGAAAACAATCTTAAGATAATCTTTTAACTAGCATGCTTGAGACCCTGGGTTTGGTCCTCAGTACATTGGGGGGAACGATAATATAATGTTTCAAATATGAGCCAGGTACGGAAGACACTGGATATACCTTGCCTATTAAAAAGACCTATGTAAGGGCTGGAGAAATGGCCCGGTGGTTAGGAGCACTGGCTGCTCTTGCAGAGGACTCAGGTTTGGTTAGCATCCATACAGGTTCACGACCAGCAATAACTCCAGGGGACCTAACACCTGTGAAAGCTTCTGCATGCATCTGATGCACATACATACACTCAGACACACAAATACACATATATTAAAAAAAAAAAGTACATTTTTTTTTAAAGTCCTATGTAAGCATGTTGACCTTAAGTCCAGAAGTCTTATTTCTAAATTCTATTCATTTTCAGACTTGGCCAGAGAGTTAGTCAAATAGATACTTACCAATTAATTAAAAGTGAGACGCATTTGGAAGACCAGTAAACAAAACCTTCTAGAATGCCAAACACAATATAATTTTAAGCCAGGTCTAGGTTTCAGAAATATTACAATTATATCCTGTTTCCTGACTGCTTTGGGTCAGACTGTAAATTCAACCTCTCTTGATCCCTTTCTGTTCCCACCAAGGCCATAAAAAAAATGGGCGTTTTCTCCAGATGGTAAAGAAAATGTGTAAGAAGGAATCTTGACTGTGATGACGCTCTGTAGGTGATGACTGACAGAGAATGATCTGGAAGCAGTGTGAGGTTCCGGCCACTCACTCGGACAACAAATGACCTCCGACACACAAGAAAACTACATGACGATGTGGATGTGGGGAGGAGCGAAAAGCCCTGCTAAGAACAGAGGTCACACAAGTGCCCAGCACGGTGGTGAATCTGGGACCCCAGTATCTGATCACATTAGGACCGAGATTTTGACTTCTAGGCCAGCCTGGGTTATTGAAGACCCTGTCTCAAAAAGTGGGGAGAGGCAACCTCAAAATTCTTCAAAAACATCTGCCTCAAAAAGCTTACTGAAAATAAAAAACTGAGGTGAACAAAAGAAAAGAAAAACTACATGGGGCCTGTCAAGGTAGCTCAGCAGCCAAGAGTACTTACCTGTCGCCTGACCTGAGTTCGAGTCCCAGGACCCACATGGTAGGAGAGAAGTGAGTTCTGAAAATTGTCCCTTGACCTTCACATGCATGCTGTGGAACTTGTCTGAATATGTACGCGAACATGCACACAATACACACTAATGAATTTATCAGGCCAAAAAAAAAAAAAAAAGTAAAGACCCCATGGCATAATTTTGTTCTTCCTTATACACCAACAAGAAGTCAGAACACGGTACCAATAATGTGCTCACAAAGTGGGCATCCATTTTCCTAATATGGCCAAGCCCTAAATATAGTCACAACTTTTTTGTTGTTGCTCAAAATGCACCAAATTTAACCTTATCCACGGAGGGAGTGGTGGTGGACAAATAGGCCGGGGACTCGAGAAACACCACCACGGCCTCTTCATCAGCACTCCAGTGACTTTAAAAGTCCTTGGCGAGGGCTGCCCAAGTGAAGATACCTGGGTCACACAAGGCCTTTTTCTCGCCAGACCTAGCAGCACCTTGATCTAGTCTGGGGTTCTAGGAAGAAAGAGGAGAAATCACACACCCTGACTCCAAAGGAATCCTACCATTTTGAGAAGCTATACAGCAGCACTTAGTAGGCAGACAAGTAAAAAAGGGACCGAATTCCCAACCCACATCATCAGGTTCAGTTTGCCTCGCTGTAAGGACACTGACTCTGATACATGGAACCCTCACAACTTACCTCCCAAACACCACACACACACAAACACAAATACGAGTCTATTTAACGTTTCGTTCTCACGTCGCTGGAGCCAGGCATGGCGGCACCCATGTTTACTGTAATACATACATTTGAGATCCCAGCACTTGGGAAGCAAAGGCAAGAAGATGGCCAAGGGTTTGAGGCCAGCCTGGACGACCAGAGTGATACCTCAAATATTAAAATAACAGTAATAATTTCAAAGTTCTACTTTAACTTTTAAAAGGCTTATTGTACTGACTCTAGACTTCTTCAACAATAAACTGCTTTTGCAGACATTCTGGACAAAATGCACCACCAGAATGCCAGAATCGATATAGTGTGTTTAATTTTTTTTTTAAATGTTGAAAACTTAACCAGTCAATAAATGACTTTCTCAACATAAGCGTGCTCAGAAACAGTACAGGACCCCAGAAAGCATCTTCGGAAACTTACTACCCAAAAGCATGGGGATTTTAAAGACTAGATTCCAAGTCCATTGCTTGGATCAAAACGCCAAGACCTGCCACTTAGAACTGTGGGTCTTGAGCAAGCTTCTTAATACATGCTAATTCAAAGGTGTGTGTTCCAAAGATGAACTGTTAAATATCTGCTGCAGCTTTGTTAAATTAGACCCTGAGACGTTTCATAAAAGCATTTCCCTCCCTTTCCACTCATCATGCGGCATCAGCCTTGTAACTGATGAGGAAATTACACACTTTTATTCCTCCGCTGGCGAGTTCGTCATACACTGCAAGAAAGAAGCTGCCTTTTTTTTCATGGCTCCACCCTTTACAACTTCAAAATACTGTCACATACTCAGGAGGTGGGAGCTGCCGGCAAAATGACAGCTTACAGGCTCTGGAGCAGGGGAGATGCAGGTGACTTTCCCTCCAGAGACCCTGGCAGGTACTCGAGGGCCCTGGAAGGTGCTCGGACGCGGGAGCAATCTAGGGAAATGTTGTGGGGAACCTGGGGGAAGAGGGCAGAGGATGGCGCGGGGCTCCCATCTGGGGACAGACTTGGAAAGCAGGGAAGGAGGACGGCGCTGGGGTCCCACCCCGGGGAAACAGCAGAGAGGGGACAGGGTGGTTCGTGGCTCTCGGACCCTGAAAGACCTGGAGAGAGGGTACTGGGAGGCTCCGGAGTCCCACCTGGAAGGTCCCTGGGAGGGAGAGAAGGAGGGAGAAAAGGATGGTGCCAGGGTCCCACCTGGAGAGAGGTGACAGAGAGACGTGGGATCTCCCCCAAGAGAACGGAGGGGACAGGGGTCCCTCCCGGGAGGAGCTGGGGGAAAAGGGACGAGGTGGCGTGGGATCCCGCCCGGGAGTAGGAGGGGGGACAGGGCGGCGCGGGAGGAGAGCGGGGTGTCCCATCCCTGCGGCCTCCCGCCGGCTCGCACGCACTCACCTGAAGGCAGCAGGCTCCTCCTTGGGCGGCCGGGCCTGGGCGGACGCCGCGCCGCCGCCCCTTTTGTTGAAGAGCTTCTGGAGCAGGGTCGGGGCCATGGCGTGCACGCGGGCGGCCCCGGGCGGCCACGCTCGGGGGACCCGGCGGCTCAGCGCGCAGCCCACGGCGGCCGCGGCGGGGCCATGGCGACGGGGGCGCGGCCGCCCGGAGGGGCGCGAGCGCGGGACCGCTGCAGCGGGCTGGCGGGCGGTGCGGGGCGGTGCGGGGCCGCGGCCGGCGGCCGGTCATATGACGGAGCCGGCCCGCCCGGCTGACAGCTCGCACCCCGCGGGAGGAGGAGCGCGGAGAGGGCGGCAGCGGCGGCGGCGGCGGCGGCAGCAGCAGCAGCAGCAGCAGCAGCACGAGGGAGGGGGAGGAGCACGGGGGGAGGAGGAGGGAGAGCACGCGGGAGGGGGAGGAGCCCGAGGGAGGGGAGGAGCGCCAGGGAGCAGCACGAGGGAGGGGGAGGAGCACGGGGGGGAGGAGGAGGGAGAGCACGCGGGAGGGGGAGGAGCCCGAGGGAGGGGAGGAGCGTGGAGGGTGCGGGGAGGAGCGCCAGGGAGCAGCACGAGGGAGGGGGAGGAGCGCGGAGAAAGGAGGAGAGGGAGGAGCACGAGGAGAGGGAGGAGCACAAGGGAGGGGAGGAGCGTGGAGGATGGCGGGGGAGGGGGGGGAGCGCCAGGGAGCAGCACGTGGGAGGGGGAAGGAGCGCGAGGGACGGAGAGGAGCGCGCGGGGGACCGGGAGGAGTTCGGGGGATGGGGAGGAGCGCGAGGGAGTGGGGGAGAGGAGTGTATAGGAAGGGGCGATGTGGGAGGAGCTCCAGGGAGGTGGGGGGATCGCATGGGGAGAGGCTTGTAGGGAGGAGGGAGTTACGATCGCAGGGGTTGGGGGGGGGAGGAGGAGCGCGGGAGAGAGGGAGGAGCAAGGCGGCCCAGCGTCGCCATTGGCCGCCTTTGCCCGCCCTGCGGCGGCGGCATCACTAGGGGCGCGGCCCGAGGAGTCCCTGGCGCGCGGCGCTGACCCGCGCTGGAGAGGAGGGCGGGGTGCGTGGGTCTCCGCACACTTGAGCCACTGGGTGCGAGAGCGTGACTGCGGAGGTCTTTGTTCTTTGGAGAAAAAGCCCTTGAACTTGGTCCTCGTCTTGCCGGGTACAGGACTCCCGGGGGAGAAACTTGGTGCCCGAGGTTGCTGCTGGGGATTCTGGCCCAAATCACTCACTGCATTTCCAGGTCTTGGCAAGCTTCTGCCGCGGCCAGAGTTAAATCTGAATGAATTCACAATTTATTCAGGTCACTGTTTCGTTTGGTGTCTTGGGCCCCACTGGTACCTGGGTCACACAACAAGGTGCAGGTAGCTAAGCCCTTATTAAAACACCACACACACACACACACATACACACACACACACACGGAATCACTAGCTTTAGAAATTTGAGAGAAAACCATTTATATGGTTGCTTTCAACATATGGTTGCTTTTCTAGTTCAAATAATCAGGGCGCATAAGAAAAAAAATCTTCGGCATGCACTTTGGTTTGGGGGAAAAGGGTGTGTGCCTAAATTCATTTGCCTATGCTATCACTCTTCAGATCCCCTGAGAGTTCAGTGTGCTGTGGTGCAAGACTCTAAAGAACCTGCGGTTATGAAGCATCTGACCACATTCAAAACAGTTTATTAACCTGTTTCGCAACACTGAGCTCTCTCAAGTTTTTCAGACGGTAGGTAGTAGAGCTAGAGTTACTTCGAGTTCAACTTTGTCTCCTTCAAATTTGTGAACGGTGAACAAATGACCCACCAAGATTTCTTGGACTTGATCAAAAGAAGACCGTTAGGTCTGGAAACGTAGCTCAGTGGTTATAAACGCATGCTGCTCTTGCACAGGACTGGGCGCAGCAAGCGGGTCAGAAGGCTCACAACCAAGTGGAACGCCAGTTCAGAGGATCCTACTCCCTCTTCTGGCCTCCTAGGGCACTGCACTCACATGCACAAGCCACACAAGACACTGGCATGTGTGGAGTAAAAATAAAACTTTAATAAAGCACATTTAGACTTTAAAAGGCAAACCTATTTCACAAATATAAATAATCAAAAATAGGAGGATGGGGCAGAGCTCTGGGGGGGTTCAAGGCCCCAATCCAGCGGTTGCTTCATCATGTCTTCACCCCAGTCTCTAGCATTGCCGTATGACTCTGCATGTGGCTATCGAGAAGACAGGAATAGTAGAATACTCTGAACGTTTGCAGATAACAGAATAACAATGAACCAGGAACGGGCGGATTGGGAAAGGGCTGTCTTCTGTATGCTGATCTATCCACTAATCATGATTTGTTTCAATACATGTATGTTCTGTAATGTTTGGGTTTGATTTCTGTTAGGTTATCATGGACACTAGTAGTGACCTGCTGAAACCTGGTACTCCTTCTTCCTGACGAGGCTAGAGGGAAAATACTTAGAAGAGGTTTCCCTCCTCCTCACTGAGATAGAGTTATTAATATTTAAGATCTGGATAGAATGCTACAACTATCTTGATAGAAGATTGCAGATGGAACCAGGCCAAGAGATGGCGAAGACAGAGGCGTTAATGACATTATTAATCCACCATCCTGCTATTCTAAATGGATGTGTTCTATTAGAAGAGAAATTTTATCTGAGTCCAAAATCTATAAGAGAAACCCATCTGTAAAATTTTCCCTATAGCTTGCTGTATCGTGAATAAACTTGTTTTTAACTCCTAGCATGCCAGAGAAAACATGCAGCACCAGTAGTCCCTTTCTAGTTTCTCCTTTTGGTGGGGACTTACCCTAGAACAAACCAAACATGGTCTCACGGAGCCCGTGGTAGCCTTGAACTCACTATGTAGCTGAAATGGGCTTTGAACTTCTGATCCTGCTGCCTCCGAGTCCAAAGTACTAGGATTACAGGTGTGTGCTACTCACCTGGTTTACACAGCACTGGAGATAAAAGACCCAGGGCTTTGTGCACGCTAGACAAGGTGAGCTGCATGCCCAGCTGGCTCTGTTTTTGTTTGTTTTGATTTGATTTGGTTTGGTTTTTATTGTTGTTGTTGTTTTGTGTTTTTTTCTAGTATTTCAGAATATTTTTATCAGATTTTCCTTTCTTCGCCATTGTGGAAAGACAATGGAAAATTCTTAGTTCCCATCAGTGATTAATAAAAGCTCTAAAACAATGACAAAAATAACGTCTCCAGATTACTTTTACCTTAAAGAGCATTGCAGTATTTGGGCCATTCAATAAGGGAAGGAAGACTTATCTAATAGTAGTGGTTTGTTCCATTGTTGAATCCACCTTGTAGGAGATTCCAAATTCTATATCTTAGTGGGATAGGATGACTTATACATCCCAGCATCTGCGGGGTTGAGGGAGGATGATGGCCACAAGTTCAAGGCCAGCCTGGGCTACATAGTGAATTACACAGAGGAAGACCCTGTCTCTGAAACAAAACAAAAAGCACCAATCAGCACAAAATATCTCCATCTCACCACTTTTGTCTTTTGTAACACAGCAAGGAATAATTGTTGAGAGATTTTGTTAATATCCCAGGGAACAGGTGTGGTGGAACCTGCCTGTAATCCTAGCACTCAGGAAGGAGATAAAGAGGAGGAAACCTGGAGGACACAAAGTCATCCTCGGCTACCTGTGGAGTTCAAGGTCAGTCTAGACTACATAAAACCTGTCTCAAAATAAAGAGAAAAAGTTCATGAAATAGTTACCCTCAACTCAGGAATCAGCAAGCTCGAAAAATCTCTGATGGGGCCTAATGAGCCCAGGTGACCGAAGAGATAACTGACTGCAAACTGATCCTGTGGTGTCTGAAACAGAGCTCCATCTACCTGATGCTCTCACAGTGGCGACCGCCGACCCGCACCGTACTAAACTCAGGAAATGTTTGGAATCAACATAGTAATTGAACATTGCCTCCTTTTTGAAACCTACATACATGTTGGCATGGTGGAAGTTTGAGAAAGAGATAGACTCACGTAGTCCAGGCTGGATTCCACCTCGTTATGCAGCTGAGCACGACCTTGAACTTCCCATCCTCCTGCCTCTACTCCCAGATGCTGGGATTGCAGCATGTACCACCATGCCTGGCTCAGAACCTGCGAGCCTGGCAACCTGGATTTGATCCCTAGACCCCACAAAGTCCTCCTCAGACCTCCCCCCACACACACACACATATACATACACACATGGCACAGATACATTGTCTGTTTTCTTAGCTCCTCTCTGCAGGGTTTCTTTGCCCAGCCTCTCTATCCTTTAGGGGGCTGGCGGATGAATCTGCTTTGGCTTACTGAGCCACCTCACTGCCCTGTTCTCATTTCTGTCCTGAAACAGGATCTGCTGTGCACCCTAGGCTGGTCCCAAATTCAAGATCCTTCTAACTTCCTCTCCCAAGATTTCCGCGGTGCACCACCGTGCCTCACCCAGTTTTGTTTTGTTTTTTTTTTTACTCTGATTTTGTGTGTGCCGTGTGTAGTATGTGTACATGTTTGTGTAACCAGCCCATAGGGGCAGGGTGTTGCATCCATGTGGAGTCCAGAAAGACTTGCTCTCCATCTTAGTATGTGTGTGTGTGTTGTATGCACATGTACGTGTATGGCATGCGCACAGGAAAGGGACACATAACCTACTCTGTAACTCTCACTCCCTTCAGACAAGGCCTCTCCCTGAGCCTAGAGCCGGGCTGTTGACCAGCAAACCTCCTGCCTGTGTGTCCGTCCCCCGTGTCCCGTCCACCCCCCACCCCCACCCCCACTGTGCTAGCATTACAAGTATCCCTCCCCAGATTTGTACACAGGTGCTGGGATTTGAATTCCCGTCTTCACACTTATGGGGTGCTGTTATCCAGTGAGCCCCCCCCCACCTTGGCTTGTGAGACAGGGTCTCTCAGGGTAGCTGTGGCCCACCAACTCTGCTACACTGGGGGGCCAGCAAGCCCCGGTGATCCTCCTGTCTCTGCCTCCTTTGCCCTTGGATCATATCCACGTACACCCATGCCCAATTTTTTGATTAGGTGCTCGGGACCCAAACTCGGGTCTTTATGCTTGCACGGCGGGCCCTTCACCAACGGAGCCGCCACCCTCAGCACTCGTATTTTTGTTTTCCATCAACAATAATTTTAAATGTTTCTGGGGTACAGTGTAATATTTTGATACAAGCACCGAATTTTCAATGCTTATATCCAGCGTGTGTTAGTTAACATACTTTTTGTGGAGAGAACATTTAAAATCCACTGTTTTCGAAATTTGGAAATATGTACACTATTATTAGCTATGTCACCATGGTAACAATATGTGGCACACAGAAAACTTACTCCTCGTGAGTGAGACCTGATCTTTGGTCAGTCTTCCCTCCCCTGACTCTCCCCACCTCCTACACCCTCATTTTATTGTTTGACCTGCTTAGGTCTGTATACAAGTGGGGTCATCTAGTACTTGCCTTCCTGTGCCAGACTTATTGGCTTGGCATGAAATTCTCCATGTTACCCAAAGTGAAAATGCTTCCTTCATTCATAAAGACCGAATGGTACTGTATTCTAGTTACTACCACATTTTCTTCTAACTCGAATTCTAATTGGTCTTCATAATAAAAACCCAGAGTCAGATATCAGGGTGAAAACTGAAAGATCAGAGAAGCAGAGCAGCCAGCCACCGTGAAACTTCTAACCTCTAGGAGTCCTCAGACTGAGAAGGGGCTGAGCTCCTGTCTCCTCTCATTAAAGGTGTGAGCTTCCACCTCCTGGCTCTGTTTCTCTTTTAGACTGGATCAATCTCCTGTAGCCCAGGCTCACCTTGAACTCCTGATCTTCCTGCTTCCTCCTCTCAAGTGCTGGGATTAAAGGTGTGTGCCACCACTGCCTGGCCTCTATGGTTAACTACCTCCACTCTCTGATCTCCAGGCAAACTTTGTTAGCGCACAAACAAAATATCAGCATATTTTCTTTCTTTTTTTTTACTTGCATGTGTTCTTTTTTTTTTTTCCTCCCAAAGGTGTAAATTAAACCTATGCTTGTACATGCTGGGCAAGGGCTCTACCACTGAGCTTCATTCCCAGTTAGTCTGGCTTGATTTGGGGTGTATGGTTGTTTGTTTTAAGGCAGAGTCATTATTTTGTGGCTCGGGATGTCTCCAATTCAACGTTCACCCAATTTAGCCTCCCTAGTGCTGAGATCACAGGCCTGTGCCACCATTCTTGGCTTCACAAATAGCTTTTCTAATTTATGGGTTTTCGTTGTTGCTGCTGCTCTTTGCTGATCATGGTGGCATACACCTGTAATGCCAGCACTTTGGGAGACTGAAGCCTGGGGATGGCTGGGAGTTGGTGACCAGCCTGGATAATTTAGTGAAACTCCTATCGTACACAAGCAAACAAAATAAAAGGTAACTTTTTGTATGTGCACTACATGCTGGGAATGGATCCAGAGCCTGGCACATGTTAGGTATGCCATCTACCACCGAGGTTACCACCAGCTTAAAATAGTATTTTGGCACATTTATTTATACATAATTTTCAAGATATGGTCTCACTGAATGGCTCAGTTTAACTGTAGCCTAAGTAGCTTGGGTTGCTTTCAAACTGTAGACCCTTTGGTTTGGGCTACTCCAAATGAGCTTTTTTTTTCCTTCTCATCTTTTTCTCTAGTCCTCTCAAATGGACTATAAACTCTTACGAGATTGTTAATTCCCTAGGTGCGTGGCATAAAGCTAGACTGGTTGCTAAGGAAAGAAATACTTGTTGGATACATGAATGAATGAAAGACTTTATTCAGGAACTGAAAGGGCGCCCAGAAGAATCTGGAGATGTGCCAGAAAAAGTCTCAAAGAATCCTAATCCCTAGAAAATGGACGACAGATTGTGGTGTGGTAATGCCATGCTGTAGGAATTTCCTCTGAGCCCTGTGAGGAGCCAGGCATGACCCACTCAGCCTGCAGAGTTCCGTGAAAGAAGTGATCAGAGCTGCTTGTTCCATGGACTGCTGTTTTTCTTGGCCTCAAGGGAGAAATCAATGGAAGACATGAGACACCCAGACCCAGAAACCCAAGGAGAATCTGGCTCTTTCTTTAGAGTGTTCATTAGAGATTATAAAGCTGTCTCTTTATCCCCTTCAAATAAGGACTACTTCTACTCTTGCATACAGAAACAAGAGCTCAGAGAATCCTTTAACTCCCAGACACACCCCCACACCCCCCACACCCCCCACATTCAACTGCATCATTCCTTTATACTTGTTTCTTTTCAAAACCATAAAAAGCTCTGGTCTCCCAGGGTGCCTTCCATCTCCCTTAGCTCACCTCCTATATATCTGTCCCTGTAGTCCATATTCTTCCTTGGTCATCCCTCCCCTGGTCTCAGATCAGCACTTCAATCCTCTAATGCCCAGTCTGTCAGATGAGTTATCCTTGCTCCCTCTCAGTCTGTACTGTGAGGCCCTTCCCAGAAAGCTCAGTGACAACTCAAACCTAAGTTCTGTCTGTACTGACTGGTCTCACCTAGTTCTCAGGCTATAATTGATTTTTTTTGCGCGCGCACGCACACACACAGACACACAGACACACACACACACACAGACACACACACACAGACACACACACACACACACACACACACACACACACACAGAGATTTATTGCTTCAGCCTAGACTGAAACACAAGTTCCTATGATCTTGCTGTCTCTCCTCTTGTTTATTTTTTGGAGACAGAGTCTCACTGGGTAGCCCTAACTAACAAAGACTATTTAGGTCTAGCCTCTAATAGTCTTTTCCCAAGGTTCTGGAAGAGACAAAACCAGTGGCGAGAAATAATCTGAGGGAATTAGTCTAAGTACACTGAGCTCTCTCGTCCATTCACTTTATTCTTCTGAGACAAAATTCTATCTACACAGCTTCAGCCTGTTCTCATCCTTAGTTCCTCCCTGTCCCTTCACTTCCTGTCCTCTCATTTTTCTAAGTTCTTCCCATCTTCCATCTCCATCCTTGTCCTGTCTCCTCTCCCTCCAGTCCGGTTTCAAATTCACAAGTAATGCGGCATTCTCTGGTCCCTCAGCTTTCTCCTCAGGCAGGCCAAGTCTGAGCGGTAGCTAGGAAGCGTACATCAGAGCTCGATGAAGGTGGTATGTGAGAGCCCTTCTGTTCTGAGTGAATTAAAGGGGGGTTAAGCTTCCTACATAAGAAGCAAAGGTTTGTACCTAACACCTGCCTGGCCTTGGCTGTTGTCTCTGTGTGGATATTTACCTTAATTCAGGAGACTAGCAGGTGGTCTGGAATGCTTGTCTATCTGCATTTGTCCTTGGATGTTGAGAGGTATCTCAGATAAAGTACAGTTAGAAGTTCTTAGAAGAAGAATTAAATGTGAAAGCTACCTTAGCACACAAGAAAATCATTGCAGGAAACAGCTAATACATATATTTAAAAGCCAATATCACCAAGACTCCTTGAGGCTTGGCTTTTTCCTCTGGAAGAGCCCTGCTTCTTCCAGGTATCAGCCTTTGCTATACTCAGCTGAATTCCTGCTTCATATTTCTGTGTCCCGCAGCACCTAACTGGCCTTGAACTCACAGAGATCTGCCTGCCTCTGTCTCCTGAGTGCTGGGATTAAAGCTGTTCACCAACATGTCCAGCACCAGCTCTTCTCTTCTTGAGACAGTTCCTCCACACAGCCCCCTCTGACCTTGACCTCACAACTTTTCTACATATCTAAAATTAATTAGATTCATCATTTATTTATTTGTTTACTTGTTTGTCGTCTGTTTTTGAGACAGGCTCTCATGTAGTTCAGGTTGGCCTCAGACTGACTCTGACCTCAACTGCTGATTCTTCTGCTTCAACTACTAAGCACTAGGATTATAAATGTGAGCCACCACGCCAAGCCATGTGTCCATAATTTGAGACCTAACTTCTTTCCAGATTTGTAATTTTCTTCCTTTTCTTCATGCCATCAATGGCAACTTTATATAGACAAATTTCTAAATGGTCTCATTTAAATTAAAAAACAAACAAACACAGAGCCAAATATAGGGGTGAAAGCCTTAGAGAAAGATCAGGGAAACAGGGAAAGCCACAGCCAACCTTACCTCACCAACTCTGCAGCTTCCACATGCAAGTTACTTCTTGTGTACCCATGCCTTTATTGCCTTGCTGTTCTACTCTCTCATTGGCTCTCTTAGCCCAACTACCTCACTTCCTCTTCCTGCACAGCTCTGTCACTTTCTGCCTGTCTGTACAGACCTCCAGGTCTCTATGGTTGGTACCGGGATTAAAGGCATCTGTCACCATGCTTGGCTCTGTTTCCTAGTGTGGCCTTGAACACACAGAGATCCTGACTGCTAAGTTATAAGATTAAGGGCATGTGCTACCACTGCCTGACTTCTTTGTTTAAGTAAAATGGCCTGTGATTTCCTCTGATCTCCAGGCAAACTTTATTAAAGCACAAATAAAATATCACCACATTTCAGCACAAATAAAATATCACCACAACTTGGTCTTTCTGGCTTTTCCTGCCAAGAATCTTAGAGTCATTTTAGATCCTTTCTTTGTATCCCATATTCAGCTGCCAGCAAATTCTGGTGGCTCTGATTTCAAAAAATCCCCACTGGGCTGGAGTGAAGCTGCGTGGTACAGTGCATGCTCAGGATGTACAAGGCCTTCGGTTCAGTCCGTCACCAGCACTGCCAGAAACCAAACAGTAAACCAATGAAGCATCCAAACAGTCTCCATCACAAGGTGCCCACAACCTGGCGTATCGTCCCACATCTGCTGCCATTTGATTCAATCCCCTGGCATCCCTCGCTTCATCCCAACTGTTCTCATACCCCACTGCTTTGTTCTTTCCACGACAGTAGACTGAAATATGGAGGTCATGTTTAATCGGTCCTCGGTTCAGAACACCTCAGTGGTTCCCCTTGTCTTAGAGGGACTTACAGACCCTCCAGGTTGTGCTCCCCAGCTCCACTTTCACCTGTCTCCCAGTATCCCCCAATCCCCCTTGCTTATTCTGACCAGCTCATGGGCTTCCTTGCAGTTTTCAGTACACACCTGGCACTCTGTTGTCCAGTGGGGCCTTAATGGTCTGCGGGGGCGCATTCCCTGATGTGAGTGCAGCTCATTTTCTCCTCTGTGAGTCCTTGCAAACCATCCTCTTCAAAACTTCGTTCCCCTAGAACTGAGCGACCACAGATCCAAGCCTTTATGGATTTGTTTGCTTATTTATTTGAGACTTAGTCTTATTAAATAGCCCAGGGTAGTCTCAAACTCTGGGCATGCTTCCTGTCTCAGCCACTGGAGTGCTAGCATTACAGGCATGCATTACCATGCCTGGCTAGACTTTATGTTGGTTTTTGTTTGTTTGTTTGTTTTGTTTTGTCGAGACAGGGTTTCTCTGTGTAGCTTTGCGCCTTTCCTGGAACTCACTCTAGTCCAGGCTGGCCTCGAACTCACAGAGATCCACCTGCCTCTGTCTCCCAAGTCCTGAGATTAAAGGCGTGAGCCACCAACACCCAGCCTAGACTTTATGTTTTGATGGATATTGCAGATTCTTTCTGCGAAAAATGTGCGAGCATGTCAGTTTTCCCCACAGTGCGGTCAACTGCGGCTGTTAACTTTTTGGTTTAGGCAGGGGGTTTGCTGGTTTTGGTCTTTAGACATGGTCTCACCATGTAGCCCAAGCTGCCCTGGAACGGGCTAGGTAGGTCATAGCAAACTGGCCTTGAAGGTGTGGTCATCTTCCTGCCTCTGCCTCCTGAGCTCTGGGATTACAGACCTGTAGCCCATACCTGGCTGACACTGAGGCTATTCACTGATTTTGACAGAGTGTAGTTTTAGTTTTCATTTCCTGTTTTGTTTAGTTGTTGTATTGTTTTTTCGAGACAGGGTTTCTCTGTGTAGCTTTGCACCTGTCCTGGAACTCACTCTGTAGCCCAGGCTGGCCTCGAACTCACAGAGATCCGCCTGGCTCTGCCTCCCGAGTGCTGGGATTAAAGGCGTGTGCCACCACCGCCCGGCTAGTTTTCATTTTTATAAACAAGTGTTGGC
This sequence comes from Peromyscus maniculatus bairdii, assembly GCF_049852395.1. NCBI lineage: Eukaryota > Metazoa > Chordata > Mammalia > Rodentia > Cricetidae > Peromyscus > Peromyscus maniculatus. Next base: position 60,062,383 of record NC_134857.1, read on the forward strand.
ATCACCTTAAGCACCGCTTGCAAAAGCCCCTTTGATTTCCCTGCCCGCGTCAATGGGCTGTGGGTTTCTCTTGCCTGCAGAGGCTCTTTGCACTTCTGGAAGGGAGCATTTGGTCTGGGACAAGAGTTGAGCTGGATGTTTCCCAGTCTGTCGTTTTCGTCTGGCTTTATTGATGGTGGGCATTTGTTCTTGCATTGTATTTATTTACTGTGTAAGTTTGTAGGTGTGTCACAACAGCAGGAAAGTGGAGGTGCTCACCCTCCAGCTGTGGGTGTCTGGGGTCGAACACAGATTGTCAGTTGGTGAAAAGTGCTTTTACCTACCGGGTGATCTCTTCAGCCCTGATGGTATGTGAGATGGTATGCTACTCACACAGATTTTTTAAAATGTGAAAGTCTTTTTTGTTAATACTATATGTTGTAGTTTCTGCATATTCAATTACACTTTTAAAAGGCCTCTCCTAGTCTCTGCCTCTCTCTGTCTCTGTCTCTGTCTCTGTCTCTGTCTCTCTTTCTCTCTCTCTCTCACACACACACACACACACACACACACACACACACACACACACTATGTACTTTTAATTTTAATCGAACTTTTAAAAACCCTTCCTGCATGTTGTCCATCTGGAACACATTTTGATGCAGATGTGGCATATACTTCCACCTTTCATGTGATGTGGCTGCTCCTTTCCTGGATGCTCTATTTTCTCCACAAATGTGAAGTCCCACCTAGGAGACTCTTAGGGAGACTTTAATGGCTGTGTTCAAGTTGAGTTAATATTTTTTTTCTTTGTGAACTCTGTGGCAGAAACCTCAGGTATGTTAATGAGAACTACAGATAAATCAAACCCATAGTGTGCTAAAGGCCAACACCCCATAATGTGTGTATAATGTCTCTAAATTGCAGCTGTACACAGCATGAGCACATGATTCTTGTATAATTAGTTCATTCACCCCACACACATCCGCTCCAGTCATGTCAAAGGGTGCTTTACCAGGGACTAGTAAATGGTTCTGGTTATTTGTCTTTCAAACTGACTCCACCTAGTATAAATTTACCTATCTTTGTGCAGCTAGCTGTGAAACTGAGCTTCTGGGTGTGAATGATAGGGACTCAGCTTTGGGACTAGGAATGATATTTCAAAGTTGGTGGTGCCTTGGGACTAAAGGCAGTTTACTTAACATCATCTTGCTAAAACACTTTCCCTTTAAACTAGGACACACATCTATCACTCAATGACAGTTCTCTTGATAAGGATAGCAGAAAGTTACTGAAAACTTCTGAACTTTAATAATTTTTTCTTTATTCTTTCTTTCTTTCTTTCTTTCTTTCTTTCTTTCTTTCTTTCTTTTTTTAAAGAAATTATCTCATTTTGTAGCTAAAGCTGGCCTGACCCTCACTATGTAGCCCAGGCTGGCCTTGGACTTAGGACAGTCCTCTTGTCTTAGCCTCTTGGGTGCTGATGTTACAGGTGTGCTCCACTACGTATGGCTCAACTTTTTGAAATAAGTCTTGAATCATCAAAAATAATTTTATAATATAGGTACAGTTTAGCTGTTTTATCTTAATGACTTGGAGCAAGTCACTTAACTTCTATAAGTCTTAGTTTTCTCATATACAAAACAATAATAGTATTACTGCTATGGGCATTGGGAAGAAATGCATTTAAAGCAGAGGTGTTAAGGGACTTTTTCAAATCTGATTCACAAAGACCAAAACCTAGGGGGCAAAAAGAGAAAAAAAGAAAAGATGAAAAGCCAGGCATGGCAGTACACATGTAATGCTAGCCCTTGAAAGGTGAAAGCCAGAGGTTCAGGTGTTCAAGGCCAACCTTAAGCTACAAAGCAAGTTCAGTTAGCTCTAGGCTACCTGAGACCCTGTTTCAAAAAGGAGGCAGGCAGACAGACATCTTTGTACAATCCCATAACTCAAAAAAAAAAAAAAACTATTTATTTTCTCCAAATCTAGAATTTGGTAGTTGGGTGACTGGAACACTTTTCACTACTTGTATCTATATATTTTCATCCTTTGATTTTACTCTGTGAATGTGACTAACTGTGTGTGTGTGTGTGTGTGTGTGTGTGTGTGTGTGTGTGTGTGTGTGTGTTTTAGGTATGTATTTGTAAACTTGGGTGTTGTTCCTCGGGCCATCCATCAGTTTTGTTTTGTTTTGTTTTGTTTTTCATTTTTTTTTCTTTCTCTTTCAGGCAAGGTCTCTTCTTCAGGGAAACCACAAACGGCAGCTGGTGAGTGTGCAGCAGGAGGGCTTGGAGGATGGGGTGGGGATGAGTGGGCTTAGGAGGCCACTGGGCTTGTGGAGGCAAAGCCAAAGACAAGGAGTGGAGCTGGGCCGCCTGGTCAAGAACATGAAGAACAAGTCCCTGGAGGGATCTGCCTGTTCTCCCTGCCCATCAAGGAACCTGAGATTATTGACTTCTTCCTGGGAGCATCCCGAAAAGTTGAGGTTCTAAAGATCCTGCCAGTGCAGAGGCAGACTCAGGCTGGCCAGCGGACCAGGTTCAAGGCTTTTGTGGCTACTGGGGACTAGAATGGTCATGTTGGTCTTGGTGTTAAGTGCTTCAAGGAGGTAGCCACTGTCATCCAAAGGACCATCATCTTCATTAAACTTTCCATCACTGGAGAGGCTGCTGGGGGAACAAGATTGGCAAGCCCCACACTGTTGCATGCAAGGTGACAGGCTGCCATGGCTCTGTGCCGGTGTGCCTCATCCCTACCCCTAGACACGCTGGCATCATCTCTGCTTCTGGGCCCAAGAAGCTGCTGCTGCTGCTGCTGGGCCAGGATTGATGACTGCTACACGTCAACCAGGGGCTGCTACCCTGGGCAACTTTGCCAAGGCCACCTTTGATGCCATCTCCATGAGCCACAGCTACTCAGCCCCATCCTCTGGAAAGAGACTGTGTTCACCAAGTCTCCTTATCGGGAATTCACTGACCATCTTGTGAAAACCCACACCAGAGTTTCTGTGCGGGGGACTCAGGCTCCAGCTGTGACCACCACATAAGGATTTTTGTACCAGAAAAATAAAGTGAATTCAGTCTTTCTTTCTCTCTCTCTCTCAAAAAAAAAAAAAAAAAAAAGACAAGGTCTCTTATTGAGCTGGACTCTTAAAATAGTCTGGACCCACCCACCTGTTTCTGACTCTCTAGAGCTAAGAGTACCAGTGAGTGTGTCCATGACAGGCTTCTTTTAAACAGGTTCTGGGGATTGAACCCAGGTCCTTGTGCTTGCAAGTCAAGCGCTTTACCAATAACTGGCCTCGGGTTTGATTTTATTAATAAGAACTTTTAAGAATCCTGCTATATCTGGTGCCCAACGTGGGGCGCCAGATGTAGATGTAACCAACAGTCTTATTAAATAAGAAACACAGAACCAATGTTAAAGAGAAAGCCGAGAGGTCAGAGCTCAGAGCTAAAATCTCACCCTCTCTCTTTCGGGAAGCTGGGACACCGCAGGAGGAAGGGTGAGATTTTAGCTCTGAGCTCTGACCTCTTGGCTTTCTCTTTTACATTGGTTCTGTGTTTCTTATTTAATAAGACTGTTGGTTACATCTACACACATACACTTAAATAAATGGATCAAAGCTATAAATAAATGGATTGAAACTATACAGAACACTCATGCCACAGAGTAAGCATGTAATAAATGTCAGTAGTTACTTAAAAATTTAACTTAATTATAATGCTTACTTCCCATTGAAATAAAGGTAACCTGAAAAAAGTTCTCAATTATCCCTGAAATAACATTTCTTTTTTTTTATTTTATTTTATAATTTAATTTAATTTTACATATCAGCCACGGATTCCCTTGTTGTCCCCCCTCCTGCCCCCCCCCATTTCTTTTATCTTTTTTCTTTTTTGGTTTTTTGAGACAGGGCTTTTCTGTGTAACAGTTCTGGCTGTTCTGGAACTTGTCTTGCAGACCAGGCTGGCCTTGAACTCCCAGAGATCCACCTGCCACCATTGCCTGGCAAAATAAATGTTTTTAAAAATGTCTTTGTGACACTTGTTATTGGTCATTACTCTATGATGCAGGTTTTTACATGATCTATGTAGTCCTCAAATAACTGTGTGATATGATCTTATTGTTATATCCACTTCATTTGTTAGAGTACTGAGGCTTAGAGAGGTTTAAAAAGTTGTCCAATGCAATGCTAAAGCCGATGCACCATGTACTGGGAGGACAGAATGGAACAGCCTTCACTTGGTGTGCATGGTGATCGGGATGGAGTCTAGCGCTTCACATGTCTGGGCAAGGGCTCGACAACTGGATTACATGACCAGGACAAATCTAACAGTCTTCAAAGAGTTAAGTGTTTGCAAACACTCACCACCCTGGTGGGTCACAGTGTGCATATCTGGAACCTTGCACTCGGAGGCAGAGGCAGGAAGGCAAAGGGTTGAAAGCCAGCCAAAGGTGTGCCAAGGTCCTTCTGAGACTCATACCAAATTCGTCTTATCGTTATGCGTGTTGGCTTTGATCTGATGCAACGAATTGATTGGGCTTTTATACATTGATTTTTTTTTTATAATTACAGGATAGAAAGTGAAAATGACAACAAAATTTTTTCTACTCAATTTGCAGAGTGAGAGCTAATGTCAATCTGTGTTATCAGAGGCTTTTTTTGTTGTTGTTGTTGTTGTTTTTTGTTTTTTGAGACAGGGTTTCTCGGTGTAGCTTTGGAGACTGTCCGGGAACTCGCTCTGTAGACCAGATCCCCCTGCCTCTGCCTCCCAAGTGCTAGAATTAAAGGCGTGTGCCACCACCGCCCAGCTTATCAGAGACTTCTTTAACTGTGGGAAAAAACTGAAGTCAAGAGAAACAAAGATGGGGGGCTGTAGAGATGACACAGTGGTTGAGAGCACATACTGCTCTCCCAGAGGACCCTAGTTCAAGTCTCAGAACCCACATTAGCAGCTCCCAACTGCCTTAACTCCAGATCCAGGAGAGTCCAAAATCTCTGGCTTCCTCAGACATGTGCACACACGTGCCCATACCTACACACACACACACACACACACACACACACACACACACACACTTACTTAAAAATAATTAAAATAAATCTTTAAAAAAGAAACAAGAAACACAGTTATGTAAGCCACAGGTCCTGGGGTCTCTGAGAGCAGCGGCTATACCAAGCAGAGGAGCTTAAGCAGACAGGCAGTCTATTAGGTCTTATTGATTGACAAGTGTTCTGAGGACATGCTAAGGATTTAGTATTTTCTCCCAGAAGCAACAGTAAGCCATTAAAAGTGTGTTCATTTATTTATTTATTCAGCTATATGGTTGGATGTGGTTTACATTTAGTCTTTCATATGCTAGGCAAGTGCTCTGTCATATTGCAGAGCTTCATGGACTAAAAAAAAAAATTCTTTATGATTTATAGTAAGACCAATTATATTGTTTAAATTTTAGAGGGCTGGGGAGAGTTGCTAGAGTGTGTCCCTTTCATGTACAAGGGCCTAGGTTCAATTGCCAATACAAGAAAGAAAGAAAGAAAGAAAGAAAGAAAGAAAGAAAGAAAGAAAGAAAGAAAGAAAGAAAGAAAGAAAGAAAGAAAGAAAGAAAAAGGAAGACAAGATTACTTCAGGCTAATGCATTTATTTCACCTTGGAAGTCCTAATGTCAATAAGTCTATCACTGAACTGGTTTTACCAAATAAGGATAAACACATGTGAAAACAATTAAAATTAATTTTAGCTATCACTCCCGAGAAAAGAAAATAATCTCATCGCTCCTCAGAAAAGTTTTGCTATTCCATATACATAAGCCTCCAAGTGGCTAAAGGCTGCCTCTTTCCGTATTACACCTCAGCCCCTGGATGAAGAACCTTATGGAGCTCCAGGATGCAAGTGCGTCTGTCTGAGCAGAGTGGATTGCAATGGAGACTCTGCTGCCCCCTGGTGGCACCCGCTGCCTTTCACTGATTCTCTGTTGTAGCTCAGAAGATTGCTAGCCCATCCTGCCTCCTCTGGTGAAGACCACTGGATCTCTGCAGCACTGCACACAATGCCTCCTTGCAGCATGCAACTACATGTGCCCGTACCCACTTAACAATGAACCCCCTTTGTAGGTACAGTTTTACAACCAAAGCCTGACAGAACACGTAGGACCTGGAACTTCCTCTCTCATCTTCAGGGTCCTTTTTAACTTGTTACCTTTGAGAAAGTGATTGGGTACTATTTCAAATTTGCCTGCTAGGGATTTCAGTGATCCGTAGCCTATGCTCATGTAAAAGCATTAACTTAGACTTGTCTGCATATACATTTATTTGTTTGTAACTCACTTTAGATTTCATTTGGGCTTGTTGTTTTCTCTCTCTGTCCCTCCCTCCTTCTCTTCCCCCATCCTTCCTTTCTTCCTTCCCTCTCACTGCTCTCCTCTTCCTTCCTGTTTTCCCCATTTCATTGTTATTTGAGACTATGTAGCCCAATTTGGCTTCGAATTCACAATTTTACTTCCTCAGCCTCCCAAGAATTGAGGACTGGTGATTTGCTCATTGTCGACCTATGGAATCCCTCTTTTTTTCTAGCTGAGGTCAGATCTAACTGTCAGAAGGTCTCAGATAGTGGCAAGACTCTGCCTCTCAATGCCATCTAGGCACATAAGCATCCAGCTCATTGGCTGGACTCAGTCATCTGTACTCACGGTCTTCTGCTGAGTCCAGAGTTCCCTTGTGCAAACTCCCTTGAGTTGGGGGTTGTTTTCTCTTCCTTTCCCCTGATGGGAGGATATTACTACACATTACCATGTTCTCAAATTTCTAATTTTTTTTTACCTTAGCCTTCTGAGTGCTGGGCTTACAGGTGTGTGTCCCCACACCCGGCTTTTCTTTGTCCTAAACACTTGAGCACATAGGACATGTTGGGAGCCTGTCTACTTCCCAGCTTCTTGCTTCCTGCATGAGCCAAAGCTTGCTTTCTATGGCCTACAGCCCAGTTTGGGCTGTTTAGGCACTAGCATGCCTGAACTCTCTCCTCTTAAGTCTCGTTAGCTTAGCTGGGCAGTGGTGCCTTTAATTCCAGCACTTGGGAGGCAGAGCCAGGTGGATCTCTGTGAGTTCGAGGCCAGCCTAGTCTACAGAGCAAGATCCAGGACAGGCACCAAAACTACACAGAGAAACCCTGCCTTGAAAAACCAAAACAAAACAAAAAACTCATTAGCTTATTTATCTGTGGGTGCTCATAGGTTCCCAGAGATATGATGGCTAATATGGTAATCAATCAACCAATCAATCTCCCCCACCCCTGTGAAGAGGCAAGCTGCCTTGCTTTTCCTCATAGTCTCTTCTGTCACTCATAATCCCTCCTTTTCTAGAACAAGAGTGGACATTTCTTATTGATTTAGCTGGTCTTTGTATATAGCTCTAGATGGCCTGGAGCTCATTATGTAGAGCAAGCCAAGCTCATACTCATAGAGATCCACCTGCTTCTGCCTCCTGAGTGCTGGATTATGGTTATGAACTATCATGCTCCATTTTGTTTGTTTATTTATTTATTTATTTATTTTGAGAAAGAAAACCCTAGTCTTACAAAAGATAGGTTTGGAGCTGGGCAGTGGTAGCACATGCCTTTGATCCCAGCACTTGGAAGGCAGAGGCAGGTGGATCTCTGAGATCGAGACCAGCCTGGTCTACAGAGTGAGTTATAGGGAAGCCAGAGCTACACAGAGAAACCCTGTCTTACAAATAAACAAGAAAACCGAAGTGCTTTTGTTGTTGTTGTTTTTCAACTCTTACTGTTGCTAAAAATGTTTTTCCATTCCCGAAAAACCAAGTCTTCTGCAACACCAAGGCCTGGAAGACATCTCTGCTCTTGAAGCGATGAACACGGAATGCTGAGCTGCTTGTTTGGGGTGGAGCGATGTGCAGTGAGAACTAAAAGGAGCCTGGGGTGGGATATGTTACTATGATCCTCTCGTGTGTATGAAAAGCAGACAGAATAAAATAATACTGGTAATGCTCTCACACAATGCTCCCTCTCTGTCTAGGTGAAACTTGGTCCTTGGCCTTAAGAAGCAGCTCTTGGCTCTGTTCCTTGCTGAGATGTCAAAGAAACCCTGTCCTGAGTAAGCAGACTGTTGGAGGAGCCAGTGGTCTCTAAGAGGCTTGCCTTGTCACTAGAGGTCTGGTTTTGAGTGATGTCAGGGCTGAAGAGTTGACTTTGGACGTCAAGAGAGCTTGCTGCTCTTCCAGAGTTTAGCTCCCAGGACCTACATAAGCAGGATCACAGCTGCCTATGACTTCAGATCCAGGGGAGCTGACATCCTTTTCTGCCCCCTGTGGGCACCCGAATTCACATGCACAAACTCACATGCAGAAACAGGCACAGAGGTTTTTTTTTTTTATTTTAAGTTTAATTCTTTCATTTGGTTTGGTTCTAGTAATATGACAGTTTCATAAAAAGTCACTAATTTGCTGTGGAAAAAGAGTCAAGACACCGTGAGAGTAACACATAGTTTCTTTTATACCATGAACAGGTACAACAGAAGAATTGTTTAGCTTTCTTCTTACAAGAATGAAGCAGCATTCTCAACACACCTTTTTTTGCCTTTCTTTTCTTTTTCTTTCTCCCTCCTCCTCCTTTTTGTTTTTCCTTGTGAGACAGTCTTTTTATGAATTCTAGGCTGGCCTCAACAGATTTCAAGCTAGTAGATCAGAATGACGTGTGTGTGTGTGTGTGTGTGTGTCTGTCTGTCTGTCTGTCTGTCTGTCTGTGTCTGTGTTTAGGTGTTGTTTGTGCATGTTTCTCTGGATGTGTGTATATATGTTTGATGTGTGGTCTCTTCATCTGTAAATCTCCATCTTATTTTTGAGCTAGGATCTCTCATTTAAGCTGGAGCTCATCAATTTAGCCAGGCTGACTGGCCAATGAGCTCCAGGAATCATCCTCCTTAGCACTGAAATCACAGGTGTGTACCACCACACACAGTTTTTGTGGGGGTGCTGGGGACCCAAATTCAGGTTCTCATGCCCGAGTGTCAGTCGCGTTATTGACTGAGACATCTTCCCAGACCCCAGAGCACACATTTTAATTAGTTTGTCATTGCAGTATGTAAGACAAAAATATAAATGACCAGTTTGCAGCCCAGACATGAGACCAGGTGAGAGAAAGGTTTTAACTGGACCAGTTACTTTTCTTTTCTTTTTTTCTTTTTTTTTTCTTTTTTTTTTTTTTTTTTTTGGTGTTTTAACAGTTTATTTTGAAGGTCTTTTCAAAAACAAAGTAAAAGACAATCTGAGAAAAAATGGCACAGATGATACTCATTAAATAAGTATGGTGATTAAATCAGACAAGGGGATATGTTCTCTTCTGCAACTTCAGAAGAGAGTTCTGTGGTCCTGAAGGTTCCAGAGGGGGGAGGGGAATCATGGCAATTAAAGCTGCCTCGTAATCATGTACATCTACAGTAGCAACCAAATGTTTCTTTTCTTCCCAAGTAATCAATTTCGATCTTCAAACTGTGCCTTATTTTTTAAAAGATAAGATGCTAGAAACTCAATGGGATTTGGCGGTCCAGAGGTCCTGAATTCACTTCCCAGCACCCACATGGTGGCTCACAACCACCTGTAATAAGATCTTGTGCCCTCTTCTGGCCTGCAGGGACACATGCAGGCAGAATACTGTATACATAATAAATAAATCTTTCCTTTGCAAGCACAGCAAGACCCTGTAATAAGATAGGCACAACTGTCTGATCCAGGTAGGCACGGGTTGGCAAAGACTGTAGATCCACCTTCTGTTTTGATGACTTCTCTGCATTAATCTTCTCATTTTCAACTATCCTCTCAACGTTGTCTGTGAGACCGTACTCAGAGTGAGGGTTTTCTGCAACCTGCGTCTGTCCCTCCAGCATCTGCTCTGACTCCATGGCAGACCCTGCAAACCGCAGTCAACCAGATACCAGTCCGCGCCAAGGCTGTCGGTTCCTAAGTCCAGTTTCTTTTCTATTGCTGTGATAAAGCAGCACGGACAAGGAGACTTATAGAATGAGGAATTTGTTTGGGTTTACTGTTCCAGAAGGTTAGAATCTAGGCAGGGCAGCTAGACCAGGAAGCTGAGAGCGTGTATCTTGAGCCACAGGCAGTAAGAAGAGAGCAAATGAGTCTTCAAACTGCCTCCAACAAGGCCATAGCTGCTAAACCTCCTAAACAGTGACATCCATTGGGGACCCTGTGTTAAAATGCCTGATACTACTGGAGACAATTCTCGTTCAAACTGTCACATTATCAAAGGACACAGGAGTTCTGTAGTGAACCATCTCTGAGTCTTCAGGAAACTTGAAGAATAAGAACTGAGGAACTGGAGAACACAGGAAGTCAACATTTTCCAGGACTGGTTGTCAGATACGCCTTTAATCCCAGCACTTGGGAGGCACAAGCAATTGGATCTCTGTGAATCTGAGGCCAGTGTGGCTACATAATGAGCCTTTGTCTCAAACAAACAAAACAACAACACTAAAGTGCTTCTTGCACAAACAAACAAAAACATCAACTTTGGGGCTAGAGCTGCAGCTTAGTTGGTAGCATGCCTAACCCTAATACACGTCAGACTCCGTGCTGCGTACATTGAACTTAGTGGTCTGTGCATACCATCTCAGCACTTGGGAGGGAGGCAGGACTGCGGCAGGTTTGAGGCCAATTTGGTCTACCCTGTGAGTCCTCGATGGTCAGAGCTATGTAGCAAGCTCCTGACTCAAAAAAGGGGAAAAAACTTCCAACAACTTTAATGCTTAATTCTATCCAGCACATAATGTTACAGCCTGCTTCAAGCTCAGAACAGGAAATAGCTGGTCTTTATAATTCGAGTTTTACATATCCTAAATCTAGCAGCCAGCAGGAAGGAATCATCGAATCATCGCATCATATGGGTGGGTGCAGTTACACCTGCTTTCCTTTCCTTTCAAAAGACACTGCTGGCTGTTGCTAGTCGCACCCCACATTCTTATTTCTGACGAGAAAAAAGGTAAGTGTACTGACGAGGTAAGCATCATGCTCTATCCAGATGGTATGTCTCTCTCACGGAGTTCTGGAGGACAACAAAATGTACTGGGAACTGCCATTTTTTAATGTAACATTAGACTATGTCATGAGATGAGGTGACACAGTCTAATGCATTCTCATATACACAGGTAGACTATTAAAAAAGTTTCTTGACACAGTTTCATGTTGCCCAGGGGTGCCCTGTGAATCCTGATACTCCTACCTCAAGTTCTGAGATTACAAGTGCTGGGAACCAACCTCAGTGTGTTCGTTTTTTTTTAAAGATAAGGTTTTGTTCGTTCTGCAGTCCTGACTGACCTGGAGCTGGCCCTCTTCCTGTCTACCTCGTAAGTGCTGAGTATATAGAAGGTACCACCTGGCCTGTCTTCATTTTTTTTTTTTTTCCTTTTTGGAGAGAGTGCCTCTTTATGTAGCCCAGGATAGCTTGAACTGAACAGGCATGCGCTAAAGCTACTCATCTTAAATATACTTTTTTATTTTTGCAAAAGGGTCTCTGTTTTGCATAGCTCATGCTGGCCTGTAGCTTGCCTGGATCTTCCTGCCTCTATCTGCTCAGTGTTGAGATTACCACGACAGCTTTAAGATGTACATTTTACACCAAGCCCATAAGGAAAAAAGTAGACTCTAGAAGCGTATGCAGTTTTAACAGAAGTCAAAAACACCCTCTTCTGGGTCCTCAACATCAGTCTTAGGTCTAGACTGGGTCACTTACAATGTGATGGTCAAACGACAATAATGTTAATAGTAACATGATAGCTGTTATTGATTGGGTGCAATCAGTGTATGTCAGGCAACCTGACAAGTAATTTATGTATTTCATCTCCAAAACGCTTTCCCGAGGTAGGTGGACATTTTAAACAATTTTAATTTATGTATGCCCGTGCCTGAGTGCAGACACGACATACGTTTGGAGGTCAGGTGACAACTGGGAGATAACACTCTTTCCTTCCACTCTGTGGATGCCGGGGTCCAGCTCGGGTCGCCAAGAGCAGTAAGCGCCACTGAGCCATCTTGTCTGCTCAGAGTAGGAATTTGATTCCCATTTTTTTAGAGGAGTAAACTAAGTTTCGGAGTAGTTACTGGCAGTTCCCGGCAGATCCGAGGCTAGGATCATTTCTAAGTTTGCCACCCGGAGATGCCGCAAAGACCGGGAAACAGCTCACAGACTGAAAAAGAACTCGGCCACCCCTGCAGACACTAAGGAGAGGTAGGACACCCCGGCTACGCGCAGAAACGGGAAGAGAGAGGGAGACGGAACCGGAAACCGGAGTATAGCTTCCGGCTGCGCGCAGGAAGCGGCCCTTCCAGCGCAGCTCGCGGAGGCGCTGTGCAGTCTGTCCCCCGCACGCGCACGTGGTGCCCGCGTCCCGCTCCCCAGCGCCTGCCGCGAAGATGTCGCACCCATCCCCGACAGCCAAGCCCTCCAACCCCAAGAACCCGCGGGTCTTCTTTGACGTGGACATCGGCGGGGAGCGAGGTGAGCGGCGCGGCCGGCTCCGCGGCCCCCGCGTCTGGGGCCTCCGGGCTGCGGTTCTGCTTGGCCCGCTGACGGTCCGGCGGCTCGGGGCCTGGGGTCGGGAGGGAGATAGCAGCCTCGACCCTACCCGGACCAAGATCTGGGCTCCACGAGCCCCGGTTGAGCCTGCTCCCTTGTAGGCGATGCCTTCGTCCCCGGAAGTTTCTGGAAATTTCTGCTTCAGGAATTGTGGGGGCCCTTAACGTTTGTCTCTTGATTTGGTCGCACTTACCTGCAATCTTTGCGCCACCATTTATGATAAAAATGAAATGATTTGACGATTGTGGTGCATAGTCCGGGGTGCCCTCGGGATATCTGCCTGCAAGGCTCTAGTCACTCCATAGGACTCTTGGCCCACGAAATAACATCGGGAGCTGCGGTGTGGTTTACAAATTAAAGTGACTTGCTTAGTGCTTTTTCCTCATACCCGATTGTAGCAGCAGTTTAGGTAGGCGGTCATTTCTGCTATTTTGGCATCATGGAATTGAGTGCCACGGGGGCTGCATATCAGATATTTACATTACGATTCATAACAGTAGCAAAATTACAGGTTTGAAGTAGCAACGAAATAGTCTTATAGTTGGGGTTACCACAACCCTAGGAACTGTATTAAACGGTCGCAGCATTGGGAAGGTTGTGAACCGCTGTCCTGAGCCCTTGAGAATCAGGTCGGGGGATGTGTTACTTTGTAACTGAATTGGGCGTGTTTTGAAACACATTATAGAGTTGCTGGCCAGACATACTAGGACCAGAACACAAATTTAAGTGTGCATTCACTTTATTTTGGAACTAAGGTTTTATTGTTACTGCCTTTTGGGTCATTGAAAGTCGAACTGCAGTAAGCAGTTTTCACAGAGCACGGAGAACTGCTAAGGTATAAAAAAGCCCAGGCAACCCGATCATTCCTGTACTATTTGTCTTCTGTGGGTTACATGGCGATTAGAAATTCTTAATACAGGGCTGCTGAGATAGCGCAGCAGGAGAAGGTGTCTACCACCTTTGACTTCTGGAAGTTGTACCCTGACCTCCACACATAGAATAAATATTTTTATTTATTTTTTTAAAAGCCTGAATATAAGTTAAATGATTCAAGATTTTAAACCATTTGTACTCATGGTATCCTTTCTATGCTACTAATCAGCTGGAATTAGTTATAATCTGTGTGGTGTTCAAATTTAGTTGTATGAAGCTTCCCTTAGACTAAACAGGAATGTTAGAAAAATGTCACTAAGATCTAACAGCTCCATTTTGGGGCTTATATCCAAGGGAAATGAAGTTTGTATGCACACCTGTGTCATTGCAGCCTGATTCTTAGCCAAGAAACAGCACCAGTCTAATGTCTGTCCAAGCATGACTCTTACACTGTGCTGTATAGATAGTAGACTACAACACTGCCGTTTAAGAGAAGGAACTCTTATTTACGACTGCGTAGATGAATCTAGAGAATATTGTACTGAGTGAAATAAGTGCTGCAGGATCTCACTTTCTTGGAATCTTAAAAAAGTTGAACTCAGCAGTAGTATGAAGGTACCACTGACGGGAGATGTCAGTCAAAGGATGCATAATTCTTGTAAAGAGAGGTAAGCTCAAAAGTTCTGTTACGCAACATTGTGGCTAGAGTTAACATAAGTTGTTAAAAGAGAACTAAATGACTCATTGAACGATGTATTAACCACTGGTTAGGCATACTAGTTATCCCCTTTTTGTTTACCCATTTAGTTACTTTGCACAGTGACATGATTCCCTTTTCTTTTCTTTCAGTTGGCAGAATTGTTTTAGAATTATTTGCGGATATTGTGCCCAAAACTGCAGAAAATTTTCGTGCATTGTGTACAGGAGAAAAAGGCACTGGATCCACAACTGGGAAACCTCTCCATTTTAAAGGATGCCCCTTTCACCGAAGTATGTGTCTAAACTTCCTTTGTCTGATAATCTTGATACAGAAATCAGTCCTGCTCTTAGGAGCTGAAGAAGAATATAAAGCTAGGTGAAAGGTCTAACAACTCAGTTTCTTGAAGGATACTTGGATACAGGTGATAGCTCAGTATCAAAGGCTCGGCTGTGAGCAGTGGGATTGATTGTGGGAGCATACCAAAGTTTATCTGCTGGGAAATGGACAATCTGACCTCACCAGTCTTCTGACTCGCTCTTCAAACCATTTCATTGGGAAAGAAAAAGCATGACAGATAAATAAGCTGACCTTAGGTCGTTTTACAGCCTGGGCAGAATTGTTTGAGAAGTCTGACTATTCAATGTTTTGGACATCCTGATAATATGTGATGAAACTCTGATTTCACACAGATTATTTGACTGCTGTCCCAGTAGTTTTTAGGTTCAGTAATCATAAGTTCAGGAGCTGCATGCTCTCACCATTTTATTCTTACATCTAATAAAAGTCTAAGTGAACAGTAAATACTTATGAATAAATACGTTACAGTATCAGTAATTTTCATGTATTGCAGGGGATTGAATCCAGCGTATTGCTATACCCCTGATTCACACACCTACTCCAGTAGTTGGATTTTCTTTTTTTTTTTTTTTAAAGGAAAACCCAGATTATTTTTTTTAAGATTTATTTATTTATTGTGTATACAATATTCTGCCTGCATATATCCCTGCAGGCCAGAAGAGGGTGCCAGATGTCATTACAGATGGTTATGAGCCACCATGTGATTGCTGGGAATTGAACTCAGGACCTTTGGAAGAGCAAGCAGTGCTCTTAACCTCTGAGCCATCTCTCCAGCCCTCGATTTTCTTAAAAACACTGTTTATTAAGAAAAATGAACGTTGGTTTTTAAATGTTTTAAATTGGTTTACTTTCATATTTAATAAGAAAATAGTTAACATAGTAGATTTAAAACTTCTTTCAGCCGGGTGGTGGTGGCGCACGCCTTTAATCCCAGCATTTGGGGAGGCAGAGGCAGGCGGATCTCTGGGAGTTCGAGATCCAGGAAAGGCGCAAAGCTACACAAAGAAACCCTGTCTTGAAAAACAAAAAGCAAACAAACAAACAAAAAAAACTTTCAAAATGCAGTTGGCTAGAGTTGGGAACTTGACATTTGAACCATTCCTTAAATCACAAAGTTGATAATTAGGCCTACACTATTTTTGCAAATGTAATTGATAAGAAACATATGCTTTTTAGTCTTGAATTTTGGGACATGTTAGGCAGAAAATACTTTTATGATAATGCCCCAGGAAATATTTTGGGTGCTAGGGTTTTGCTTGTACTTCTTGGATTGAATTATTGCAGGCCTTTTTGCATTTTTTGTTGCTAGGAGAAATGTAAATCCTATAACTATTATGAGAGGGAGAAGTCCAAAGAAGCAGGACATGGATACCTCCTAACTTGATGCTACTTTTTCTCATGGCTAGTTATGTGTGTTAATTACTACAGTGTAGCCAAATGCTGAGTACTGTGAACCTAGGGTTCTCTGAGCATGGGGTGGTTTCAATCCATTGTTATTAAGTATACAGAAATCTCTGGCATGATTCCTAGCATATGTGTGTTTCTGGGCTCAATCCTCATTGTTCAACACTAATAGGAATAGTGTTTATTTAGCTGGCATTATTGAGCAAGTATGTACATAGTTTCAAGGTGTAAAATGCTATTTAAGCAATTCGTTGTTGGAAGGGGACAGATTAATACATGTTATAAAATGGAAGTAGAGTTAGTATAATGATAGAAACTAGGTTTACCTTTGTGTTTCATTGAGAATTTTATAGGGAGGTACTTTTGAATTAGTTCAAAGAGCTAATTTCTTGGGAGCTGGTGGGTAATAAAGAGTTTGTTAGAGTTAGGTTGTGAGAAATCTTACGAGTAGAAGCTGGAAGGAAGCAGGGGAGAAAGGCCAGGTACACCACTAAAGTTGTGCTTAGGAGGTTGTCTTTTCTTACTCCTTAATTAGTAAGCATTGCTGAAATCTTCTGTTGTAGTTGATAGTAGCCATATTCCTTTTTTGCAGTTATTAAGAAGTTTATGATTCAGGGTGGAGACTTCTCAAATCAAAATGGGACTGGTGGAGAAAGTATATATGGTGAAAAATTTGAAGATGAAAATTTTCATTATAAGGTAAAGAAAAATTCTTGCTTTTGCTAATATAAAGATTATGTATTTGAAATATACTTGAATTAAGACACCAAAAAAAAATTACCTTCTGAGTGTGACCAGATTGCTGTCTTCTTCCCCTTCCTCCCTTCCTCCTTCTGGTACTAGGGCCTTCTATGACAGACCAGTGCTCCCTCGCTCAGCTACCTTTCCTCCCATTTCCCATGTTGAGACTGGGTCTTGCCTAGTTGCTCAGGATAGCCTTAAACTGTAGCCCAGGCAGGCCTTGAACTCCCAGTCCTTTTACTTACCCTCTTTAGGAGCTGGGATTATAAACCCGAGTTAGCAGGCCTGGTGTGGATTATGCTTTTCTAAGAAAAGAAATCATATTCATAAATAAACATTTCTAAGGGCGTGTGGTGCTGGGCATGAATGAGCTCAGGGTCTTGTGCATGCTAGGCAAGTTCTCTACCACTTGAGCTACATCCCAGTTCAGTATGCATCTTTAATATGGGAAGGATTTATCCAGTAACAGTTTTCTTTTTTGAGACAGGGTTTTACTGTGTAATCCAGGGTGGTCTTGAATTTACCATCCTCCTGTATTGCCTCCTGAGTGTTGGAATGAGATAAACTTTACCATACTTGGCCAGGATGATATTTTGGCGAAAATACAGTACTTATTTCACTGCAGTCAGTTTTTATATGCTTCAGTTAAGCCAATGAGTTTTTAAGCTGCCATATGGCAAAATTGATCCCAGGAAAAAATGTTCTCATTATTGTAAGGATGGTAACTTGTGCATCTTTATCCTTGAATTTGAAGAACAACAAAACCATCGCTAATATCCAGGATGTCAGGGGATTTTCCACCTAGCGGATATGGTTAATGTTCGGGGTGTATTGCACCATTCCCGTTTTAAGAACAGACATGTAAGTATAAAAGTAAAGTGATGTCTTTGGAAATGAGGAATATAAGCAAGGTAATTAGGGTGACTTGGAAAGAGAATTTCTGTTGCTCAGTTCTGTCACTGCACCAAAGAGCTTATGAAAAATGAGAGGCTATTTATTATCTTACCTCAGAGTCAGGATTAAAATACAAGGGACAGTGGAGGATAATAATACATAATATGCTTGTAAATGCTAAGTAGATTAAACATATTTGTTGTATAATTTTGATAGAAGTTGACTGCCCCTTATATGAAATGCTTTATTCTAGAAATATTTCAGATTTATTTGCATAGATTTTATAGGTTGAGCATCCCTAATCTGATATCTGAAAGTTGTTGCTCAAAAGTTTCAGATTTTGTAACATGTCTGACTTTGGTTTTTAGATTAAGGAAGTTCAACCTTTAGGATGGAACTTGCTGTGTAGACCAGGCTGGCCTTGAGCTTACAGAGATCTGTCTCTGCCTCCTGAATGCTGGGATTAAAAGCATGTGGAGCTACATTTAGCCATGTAATAGGAGAAAGATTGAGATCAAGTTAGTAGGAGAGACACTAAGAGGTTTGGTCACTTAAGCTAGGTAAAGTGGGTCTGCAGGTGGCTGAAACTGTGCTAGTCTGGGCCTGAAATACAGACTTCAGATTGACAGTGAGGACAGCAACAGGGAAGGGCAGTGGAATCCCAGAGAAAACAAGCTTAACTATGTGGTGAACAGTTAAAGGGAGGCACCAAACAAAGCTGTCAGAGGAATAACTGAGGTATTTCTGACCATTGCATTGATTAAAAGAAAGGAGGCCTAAGGAAAAGACGACTTGGCTGTGCCATTGCGAAAATCAGTGACCTTGAAGGCTGATTTAGATTTACATTGATGAGGTATCTTAGGTGTGGGGAAAGTAACCTGAGAGTTATGAGGCATGCACTAGAGGTATGCATTCAGAAAGGCTATTCTATCTATGCAAAGTAGAAAAGCAAGCTGTCTTGTCCTTGAACGTAGTAGTTGCAAGATACACCTTTGCATCTTCTTCAGAGTTGTTCATTTACCAGAATGAAAGCCATAAGATTGGAATTGTTTTCCAAATTAGGGAAGTACTTATCTGAATAAACTTGTCTAAATTCAATACTACATTACTGATCTCAGTTTAGTGAAAGGAAAGAATCATAATATAGGCCAATTTCTGATTGTGTGAAGACTGTATAGGTGTTCTCAGAAAAACAGTAACTGTCACTGAGAGAGCAAAGTAAATTACTAGATATCCTTGGTGTGGCATCTTCATCTTTAAGATTGAAGTGTAAGTGTAACTGGCCATCCCTTGCAGATGGCCAGTTTAGAAATACCTGCCTCTTATAAAAGTAAAGTTAGAGAAAAAGGTACTTAAACACTTATAAGTGAAATTGATGTAGAAGAGTAAATAGTCGTGCACTTCATCTATTTTAGGTGAAGAGTCAATAAAAGGAAATTCAAACTAAGGCCTCTAACTTTGCTTTTCTTTTGATGGTTTTTATCTCTGCAGCATGATCGAGAGGGTTTGCTGAGCATGGCAAATGCAGGCCCCAATACAAACGGTTCTCAGTTCTTTATCACAACAGTTCCAACTCCTCATTTGGATGGGAAACATGTGATATTTGGTCAAGTCATTAAAGGACTAGGTGTGGCAAGGATGCTTGAAAATGTGGAAGTGAATGGCGAAAAACCTGCCAAAGTAAGTAAAAAGTTATAGTGGAATAAACAAGCCTGCTTAGTTACTGTGTCAAGGAAATGCAAGTTACAGGGTCAGATGACTGTTAGTTAGAAAAGTAGGAAAGAAATTAAGATGTTTTTGCTGTAGAAGCCTGGATTGGCCACTTTTCTCAGAAATTCTTTTTAAAACAATGGCTAAGATTAGTTTAAAGGAAATACGCTTATTTTTCCTTCAAAACAGGTAGACCTGGCTTTCCTTGAATTGTCTAGTAGTCTTTTTGTCACTGCTAATACTACTCATGCACCAGGATTAACCGCTATGGTGGTCAATAAAGAGATTTGAATTCTTGTTTTAGCTTCAGTGTCATCTAATAAGTGGTCTTTGTAAGATTGCCTGAGTCTTCCCCTACAGTGAGGCTTCTGCGTCAGTCATAATTAACTGTAGTACACACCAGAAAGAAGATAGTGAGTTCACTGCTATTTAACTGGAAGTTTGGCATAGATCTTGTTACTGTCTTGACCTGTTTTTACAGCCTGTATAAATTGCTTCAGGTTGTATTATATTCTAAACGCATGTGAAGCAAAGTGACTATGAGAGATACACCGAGACTGCATAGGGATTAGCAATCTCGTTACTCATAGGAAGAATGCCGGCTAACAGTACATGACAGGAAGACTAGCCCCTCAGACAGCTTCATACACAGTGATGCAGTTCTCAACTCGTGTGTTCTTCACACTCCCAGACTGTAAAATACCGTGACTAGTGACAGTCATATTAGTTGGAATGTACATAAAGGGAATTACTGTAATTGAAGCAGATAGATGCACCCCTGCCAAGTCTGTGACAGTAGTAGTAGCAGCGTATGTGACTGGGCTGTGCAGCCTTTAAAGGTAGACTTAAAAATCTCTAAATATTCACTGCAGTTTAATATTTTTACAGCTGTGTGTTATTGCAGACTGTGGAGAATTGAAAGAAGGGGATGACTGGGGAATATTCCCCAGAGATGGATCTGGTGACAGTCATCCAGATTTCCCCGAGGATGCAGATATAGACCTCAAAGATGTGAGTATTAGAGATGAATAAACTTGAATTCCTTAAGTGAAGTAAAACATTTAGTTCTAAAAGCTTCATCAGCCTGTCATAATGATAGAACCTTAGTGTTGAGTCACATTATTTACTAACATCCAGCATATTTGTATTTTATACAGGTAGATAAAATTTTATTAATATCTGAAGACTTAAAAAACATTGGAAATACTTTTTTCAAATCTCAGAACTGGGAGATGGCTGTTAAAAAATATGCAAAGGTTTTAAGGTAATACAGCATTTTTAATAAATTACTTTTGAGAATGTATAAACTTAATTATTTTGAACTAAAACTCAAAATCACTCATATTTAGCAAGTTATTTGTATAATAAACAGCTATAATGAAAGAGTTACATTTCTTACCAGTGTGGTGCATACTTTAATCCCTGCACCAGAAAGGCACAAGCAGGTGGATCTTTGAGTTGGAGCCTACCCTGGTTTACAGAACTAGCTCCAGGACAGCTCTGGGCCTACACAGAGAAATCCTGTCTTGAAACAATAACCCCTCCCCCACAAAAGAGTTACATTTCTTTTGTTGCTCTGACTTATTTTGAACAATTTCAAAATCCAGAAAAGTTGAAGTGGAACTCAACTACATGTTTTTACCCTTTCATGGGTTTTTAACTTTTGTGTTTGCACAAAACTTGTAGATACCATATTTACTACTGAGTATATCAGCACATAATGTACTTGCTAAAGAGCAAAGGAAGTCTAAATTACTTACCTCAATAAGACAACACCCTCTCAAGAAGATAACATATGCAGCCTGTTTTAATTTTTTCCTGTTTATTTTTTCCTAGTTCAGAGTGCAAACTAAGATAAGTATTTGGCTGCAATGCTGCTTTTTTTTTTTTTTTTGGAGACAGGGTTTTAGCTCTGTCTGGCCTGGAACTCTATGTAGACGAGGCTGGCATCATACCCAAAGATCTGCCTTATTCTGTGTGTAGCCTCCTTCTTCCCCTGCCTATTGGGATTCACAGTGTGAGTCATCATGCCTGGCATCCCCAGTATCTTTTTATTTGATTTTTATTTACTCATGTAAATGATTTATAATGTATTCTGTGTGTGAATGCATGTGCCACAGCATTAGGGTAGAGATCAGAGGGCAAACTTATGGGGGTGGTTGTCCTATTGTGTGGGTGCTGGGATTGAGCTCAGGTTGTCAGGCTTATCTTTCTTTAGGCATCTTTTGGCCATGCATTTAAAAAATTGTGTGTGTGTGTGTGCGCGCGCGCGCTTCTACATGTGTGGAGACCAGAGTCTTTGGATGCCATCTTAGGGACATTGTGTAGCTCCTTTGAGACAGTCTTATTGACTAGAAACCTACCAGTTAGACTAGACTGGTTGGCAGTGAGCCTCAAGGATCCGTCCTTCAGCCCCCAGTGCTGCACCACTGTCCATCATTTGTGTGAGTTCGGGTGGGTGGTGGTGTCACACTGAGGTCCCCATGCTTGCCTTGCAAACCTGTGACCCTAGCTCCTTGGAATCTACAGTAAAAGGAAATAACTGACTCCCCAAAATGTCCTCTGACTTCCACACATAAACCATGGTATGTCTGGCACCTGTATCAAACCACAAATAATACTTTGAAACCAATACTACATAGTGCTTTGCTTCTTTCCATTGAATTCAGTTGTCTAATGTAGGAATACTGGTTCTAAACATAATTTATATTAGGAGGTATATAACATGAACCTGAGTTGTACATAATTAGATATGGGCGCCATTGTTAGTTCTTAACTGTGTGGGAAAGTTGATGTAAAAAATACCCTCTGGAGAATTAGGGCTAGGAGTGTAGCTCAGTGGCAGGAAGGTGTGTGTAGTTAGCAGGCTCACAAGCCCTGGGTTTAATTTCTTGCATCTGAAGAAAAAGTGTCATCAAAAACTTAGGACCATCATGCATCAGATGGACCTTTAATATTAGACATAATGCTGAAGAAGCAGTGTGCAGTTACATGTTGCCTTTATTAATATGTTCTCTAGATACGTGGACAGTTCAAAGGCTGTGATTGAGAAAGCAGATACAGCCAGACTACAACCTATAGCCTTAAGCTGTGTACTGAATATTGGTGCTTGTAAATTGAAGATGTCAAATTGGCAGGGAGCAATTGACAGTTGTTTGGAGGTAAGTCTGTGTGATGTTAAACCTTTGGAAGGAGTAGCAATAGTTAGAAAAAGACAATGGTCCTTAATGTATTTAATTGCCTAGGACCTAATGAGACTTGACAAAATGGGACTTAAGTCATCTTGTCTCTGAATAGTTTGGATTGTTAGCTCTTTCTGCTAATCCATTAATTTTGCATTTTAACTGTCACCTAATTTGTACTAAGTACTCTGCTTTCATTTCTCAAAGCATGTTTATCCGCTTATTTATTTGTATTTATGAGCTTGACATATATGAATACAGAGCCAGGAATGATTAAGAATGTAGGTATGAGGGTGGTGACCCACACCTGTAATCCCAGCACCGTAGAGGTAGGAAGGTGAGAAAGTCATAGCCATCCTTTGCTATATAAGAGAGACCCTGTCTCAAAAACTAAACTAAAGCATGTGTGTAGATATGCTTTCTTTCCTGCCTGTGCTGGGTTTTCTGCTTGGTTACAACTGAGGTATGTCCTTTGTACAGTCAGGGTATGTACTCAGACAAGGTCTTCCTGCTGGCCTTTAAATTGCTGGGATCAGACATGTTACATGCTGGGCTTGGTGTATTTTAATTTTATACTTGTGTGTGCATGTACAAGGGTCAGAAGACAGAACTGGAGTTAGTCCTCTCCTCCCACCTTTATGTGAATTCCAGAGATTGAGCCTAGGCTCAGGTGTGCATGCAAATGCGTTTACCCACTGTGGCATCTCACTGGCTGCTTTTATTTTTTTTTAAAGCCCGATCCTCAAAAAGCTTATGGATAGGACACAGTGGGCAGACAGTTCCTGTTTGGTGTTGAGATTGGTAACCACTGGAATACACAGAAAGATACTTTGTCCTAATTTGGGCCATCCAAGTATACTGAATGATAGTTTCAAAAAGTTCAGACTAAATATTTTGGTTTTGCACATTAAACTTAGAGCATGCGCCTGTGCTCAGCAAGAACTAAAGCAAGACCTGAGTGTGCAGCTTAGTGGTATAGTAGTCCACGGGTAATATTCACATGGCTGTCCTTTAGTCCCTGCCTTCCCATTACCCCTTGCTTAAGTAGATGGAATGGATGAAAACAAGAAATGTTACCATTTAGAACATGCAAAAGAGGAAAGTTTGCTTGTCCATTCTGGACCTCTTTACTTTTGTAAGGCAGGTAATACTCCCTCTTAAAAAATTCTCAGTATTGGCTGTCTTAAGAGCTATCGTGCAAACAAAATACACTGTTTAAAAACGTTTGTTTCAGGGGAGAGACCTGTTAAAAGTTGCTCATGTTTGTAGTGTATAATTGCCTTCTCAGGTCCTTGGATTCTGTGTTCTCAGATTATCTAACCACAGGTTGAATATTATTCTGTGATAAACATGTAGACTTTTATTGTCATCATTTCCTATAAATATAGCTGGACAAATAGTTACATGGCAATTGAGTGATTTATGTAATACTGGATTTTGGTTTTTAGGAGGTGTTGGACTGCCTTCAAACCAATGATTATATTAGAAGGCGACTGTATTTAAACTTTTATTTAAAATATTTTTTCTCAGCCCTCTCCTCCCTCCCCCCCCCCTCCCCCCTCTCCCTTTCAAAGAAAAAAAAAAGATAAATATTTTTTTCTCTTAAATAGTCTGGGTCCACTTGAGCTAGAAACCAGTGCAGAGCGCCACACTGGAGACTCATAAAGAAACCCATCCTTCTTTCCACACCCACTCAGCACCCTCTACTGGTAAACTCCTGGCTGGCACAGGTGCTCTAGCTCCAGTGAGTTGGAGCCAGTTGATAACAGGTACTTTGAGATACAAATACTGATTTTATAACTTTTCCTATAGGCTCTTGAAATGGACCCATCAAATACCAAAGCACTATACCGCAAAGCACAAGGATGGCAAGGATTAAAAGAATATGATCAAGCATTGGTAAATTATTTTCTCATTGTTTTATAATAGATGAGCACCTTAAAAGTCTTAATGTCTAATGTTTCTTAAATTCTCTCTGCCCCCATTAAAGGCTGATCTTAAGAAGGCGCAGGAGATAGCCCCAGGAGATAAAGGTAAATTGGCAGGTTTTGTCCTTCAAAAATAGGTCCTCATGAGCCAATGTACATATAATCTTGACATATTTATTTGTTCAGATCTTGCAGAGTGCCACTTACTGGGCCAGGTCCTGATTATATAGTAAACAGCCAAGTATTCAAGGTTCCTACCCTGTGCAGAGGCTACATTCTAATTCTGCTCAAGAATGTATTACTAGCTTTTTAATATGGTACTGCTTCTGTGACCCTTTCTGTTGAGATGAGGTTCTATTACATCAGTGCTAGTCAAAAGTTCAACAGTAAGAAATAAAGCATTCATTGTAATTTTAAAGCTTGGGACATTCCTTCCCTAAGCTGAATGTGGCTGTGACCATGACCAAGCATTGTGTGTATTGGGTATGTTGCAGAGTAGCTGTGATAGGAATGAACTGCTCTAAGGTAAAGCAGATGAAGAGTAACACGAGGTCTAATATTACTGCTAAAAATATAGCTATGGCAGGGGTAGTTGGGTCATGACCAAACTATGTTAGTCGTTTTTCTAGTTTTTTAGATGCTGTGAAAATTAATTGATTGCCTTTTCTCCCCTGCAGCTATCCAGGCAGAGTTGCTTAAAGTCAAACAAATGATAAAGGCACAGAAAGATAAAGAGAAGGCGGTGTATGCAAAAATGTTTGCTTAAAAAGAATTAAACTTTGCTTAAATATTATACATTGATTATATAAAGATAACGTAAGTTACTGTCTACATATGATCCCTGATATGTTTCTCTTGATTTTTTGTCATCATTGTTTACGTAGAAGTACTGACATAGGTTTCTTCTTAATAAAGTGTTACAACATGCAATTAATCTCATTTTAAAATCTTTCTGTCCCCATTTTCACCAAGAATGGTATCTGGCCAATGTTTGAACTAAATTTAAAGTCTTACTAAGTTTCAGGCTTTGTGAATGATTTGGCCCAGTGGTTCTCATTGGAAAACAACAGATACATACATTACAATTCCTAACAGTAGCAAAATTATAGTTATGAAGTAGCAATACAAATAATTTCATAGTTGGGGGTCACCAGAACATGAGGAACTGTATTAAAGTGTGGCAGCATTTAGGAAGGTTGAGAACTACTACTCTAGTCTGTCACAACTATGTGTATAGCCAGTGGACATAGTTATGTTTCAATAAAACTATTCGTGTTTAGTTCTGGATGTCCTTCCCTGGTCTAGAATACACATTTGGTTTTATACTTGAAGATTTGTGTTTAGCAAGACAAATGCACTCTGAAGGCCAATAGTACAAGTTCCTGTTGGTACTGAAGCTTCTGAAGGACTTGGGAAGTGAGATGCTACATCATTTACTTGTAAAGTTTTATTTAGGAGAAATAGTTCATGATTTTATGGGACAACTTTAGATATGAAGTTTACTTCAATAATGTTTAAGGACACTTGTTCAGAAGTTATCTAAACATTTAAAAAGTTAGCTTGGCATACATTTACAGTTTTATCAAATGTGCCAGTAATTGAAGGCGCTTGTGTTTTACATGCCATTATAAGCAGGTCCTCCTCCACCTTCTGGCACCACCCAGTTAATATTCTGACTCGGGTCTTTGATATCACATGTTTTACAGTGCACACAGTTCTGAGCATTTATCTGTAATCGAAATCCATCACCTTGTTCCAAAGGAACAAATTCATAAACCCCTGTAAAATAAAAATAAATACATGAAGATATATTAACAAAAGGTAACAAAAAAGTAAATAATTCAAAAGTGAGTCGAAATTAAAATCTTAGAACAACTTCAGAAGCCTTTGAGGCTTTCATGTTTACCCCCAGAGACTATCTGGTCTTGGTGTATGTTGTTGTTATTAGTATGCTAATAAACTTAGTACTTCTACATAGTAGAAACACAGTAGTATTGTCTGGGTTAGTCTAACAAGAGTTAAACAAACAAATTAGCTCCAGTCCTTTCCTCTGAGAGTTTATAGTACAGTGTAACTTTTAAAAGTCAAGACAAGGCCTTATTCTTGAATAGTTACCTTCTAATTTCACTTGAGCATACAGTAATTTTCATATATCCCAATTCTACTGTATTATTTAGATCTGTTTCTCATTAATATTAACTGAAAGCTCTTAGCACTTAAGGGATTCAGTATTTGATGAATTTAAAGTTTAGTGTCACTGAATTTAGTGTGGCCGTCATGCATATACATGTACATACAAACTGTCATTTCAGAAACAGCTTCTTAAAACTACCCAAGAACAGGTATTTGTATTTGTTTTCTATAATCCTTTTGTCTAAGGGTAGACATGAAGGCTGTTTGGAGATCACCCAAACTAGGCCTAATCAAAATCCCTACTATTTTGTCACTGCTAGTCAGAACATTTAGGACATGAGTTTCCTTAAGGATGCTGAACATAGAAGTATTTGTTTTTTAAATAAACAACAGTCTCCTTGCAATGGAAGGGGAACATCTTCAAATGGAAATTTGTTAATGTTTAGGAACAGAAGGGAATGGTTACTGACCTGCAGGGCAGAATCGCTGTTCAGGCCCATCATATATTGACAGATTTCTATTAACAGGTATGCTGTCATCCTTTAAGGTTAAATGTGCTGGCTGATCATGTTCATGATTAGTGCCACTCAGAGCCACAGATGATAAGAGGTCAAAACTGATCTGTCCATCAGGTTTTGGATACTCAATGGGTGTGCAATCCTTAGCTGGTTTGAGCTGAGCAGAGTCTGAACCTTAAGCAGTTTTGAGGAAGATGTTTAATAAAGTAGCATAATTTTTTAAAAAAGATTTATTTATTTATTACATATACAGTGTTCTGAATGTATGCCCGCACGACAGAAGAGGGCACCAGATCTCATTACAGGTGGTTGTGAGCCACCATGTGGTTGCTGGGAATTAAACTCAGGACCTCTGGAAGAGCAGCCTGTGCTCTTAACCTCTGAGGAGCCATCTCTCCAGCCCCAAAGTAGCATAATTTTCCAGTACTTTTTTTTTTTTTTGGTGCTGGAGATTCAGCAAGATGCATACTAATAGGCTCTATCACTGAACTTCACTCTCAGTCCATCAATGAAGTAATCTTGTTACTTAGTTCAGACTGGCCTTGAACTTACCTTCTTGCTTTTATCTCCCTTTGCCTGGCCTCAAGTAGTATATTAGAAAAACTTGGAGCTACCATCATACCGAAGAATAGAGCTCAGTCTAGGGTAGTTTACCTTTTAAAGATACTGAATTTCAGATGGGTGTGGTAATGCATATTTGTAATCTCAGTGCTTAGGAGGTAGAGGCAGGAGAAACAGTTTAATGTCAGCCCTTTGACTACAAAGCAGATTTGATCCTGTCGCAAAATACAGACCCCACCCCCTAAAATAAACACCTACACCCAGACAACCATATTTACCAAAACAAAGCAAATTTAAAATAGGAGAGTAGAGATAAAGCTTAGCAAAAGCCTCAGGTCCAACCCTAACACTACCAAAATACTAAAAAATTACATTTGCTAGTAATGAACATACCCCATACATACATTTTTCTTCCATATAAAGGTGCTTAAGATAAACACTGGTATTAAGTATATTTGAATTACCTTTATGTTTTAAAGTCCATGGCTCCATTCCTCTCAATATCCAGTAAAATATTCCAGTGTAAATCATCCCTCCATATACTCCCAGTATCCCGTGGCAGGATGGCCTTATATTCCTAACAGCATGTAGCTCTTTCCATACCCAAGATTTCTTCAAATTATCCTCATACTCAGTTACATGGAGTCCTTTTATGAAAAAGAAATATTAAGTGAAACACAGAGGGTGAGCTAATTTGTAGAAACGTGGTTATGTGGATCCACGCAGAATCACACAAATGTTGGCGTCTTCCAATAAGATAATCTCTATATTTAATGGTAGGAAGCATTTGATCTGCCTTCCTTTGGATGGCACTGAGGCTTTGTGCATGGTAGGTGAGTATCCTACCTTTGGGGCATAAATCTTAGACCTTAATGTTTACGTTGGAAGCATAACAAATTAGCTTGAAAAGGGAAACTTAATACAAGTTCAGGCTATTTACAAACACAATTTTTTTAAAAATATAACATCATCTCTGAAACATCTATTTTAAGTGGAATTGTGTCCCTGCAACAATATATTTTGCATTTCCAATGGCATCAGCCCTAGTGACTGACTGACTTTATAACAGGATGGCTGCAGACAATTGGGGTCTTCTGGAATAGAGGGGGGTCTATGAGATGTGCCCACTTAAGAGACAGACAGATGATGGGGAGGTGAAGAAAGGCAGAGGATGGAGTAGAGAATGCATAAATCAAGCTGGGATGGATAGGGGGAAATAGAAATTTCGGAGAGCATGGTCTATTAACACTTTGATTTTGAACTTCCTGCTGGCAAAATTTGTAAAAAAAAAAAAAAAAAAAAACTTGTTTAAAGTCATCTAGTTTGTAGAATTTTGTTAACTCACAACTAAGAAATCTTCAGGTGTGGATGCTAGGGATTGAACCTAGTGGCACTGCATCTGGTGAGGTGCCTTTCATCTTTAAGGGGGAACAACTGACTTTTTTTTTTTTTTTTGGTCTTTTGAGACAGGGTTTCCCTGTGTAGCCCTGGCTGACCTGGACTTGGCTCTATAGACCAGGCTGGCTTCAAACTCACAGAGATCCGGCTGCCTCTGCCTCCTGAGTGCTGGGATTAAAGGCGTGCACTACCACCCAGCTACAACTAACTGACTTACACAAACTACAAAGTGGTTATACTCTTTAGTTAATGGTTTTCTGTTACAGTTCTCAAGGGATTTTATTCCTTGTTATAATAGTAAATTCCAGTATATGATCCTATACAATATAGTACTAAATTATCTGGTACTGTGTATACAACAGCTAGAGTAGGGCCGCTGGTTCTACAAGGAACAGCACTTGACTAAAAATTAGGAGGAAGTTCTACCTAACTTGCATTCCATCTTGCCTGCCCTGCCTGCCCTGCCTGCCCTGCCTAAAGTATTCTCTTGGCTTTTATTGGTTTTCTTACTGCTTACCAAACCCATGTGCTAGACCTTTATTCTTAGATACTTGAAGGCATAACCAAGTTGCACTTACTGTTTTGTTTTGTTTTAGGGCTAGGAACCAATCAAACCCAGGGTCTGTTCATGCTAGGCACTCCTTCAACCACTGAGCTATGCCCTAAGTCCCTTCATTGCTAATTCTTAGTAAAGGAACATTGGTTATCTGTGATTTCAAGGTCTAGGTTTATTTATGAAGTATCTGTTGAGTTGCACCTATATCCAAGTGTTTAGAACTGGAAATGAACAAAGTCTTTGCTAGAGTTTTTGGCAGGAGACAGTAGATAAAAATTTTCTTTTGGACAGTAGATAAATTAAGCCAAATATATAGTGTGTCAAATAAAAATGATGGCACATGGTAATAAACAGTTCAAGGGGTAGGAGGGGTATGCGTATTCCAACTGGTAAGATTTAGAGGCCACCTGAGAGTGCTATCTGAACAGAGACAAAAACTACAAGATAGAGCATGCCTGGCATGTTCAGGAGCTGGAGACCAGTGGCCGCAATGCAGGGTTGTAGAAACAGTCAACAGATGGGGAGATAGCTCAGTAGTAGAGTCCTAGGTTCCATGCCCAGTACTGGCAAGAAAAACAGAATAGACAACTAACAACAAACCCCCAAACTGGGGATCATGGAGTTGCGGTTCCATTGGGAACACTTCTGTGATTACAGAGTTCCTTGGGGGGTTTCTTTTGAGAGCACTAAGATGGCTCAGCTAGGAAACGCACTTGCCAAGCAAGCATGAGGACCTGAGTTCAGTTCCTGGAAGTGCATAAATGTGTAAGAACTGACTTCCAACGTCTTCTGATAGTGAGCCAGACAGGTGATGTGTGCAGTTAGGAACATATAATACTCTTATAGAGGACCTAAGTTTGATTCCCAGCATGCACATCAGGCGGCTCACAACTGCTTGTAACTCCCAGCTCCAGGGACATCTGACTCCTCTGGCCTCTGCAGGAACTTGCACGCATGTGCATATACCCCCCACACAAGTAAACAATGATAGTAAAAAAAAAATTTTTTTAAGTTCTCTGACCTCCATATGTGTACTGTAGCATGTACATGCCCCAGCCCTACATATTACATATATACACAAAAATAGTTATTAAAAAAAAAGAAATGAAAGGAAAGGAAAAATTAGATTTCAAAGTAAGAGACTTGCCAGGGGATCTTTTTATTTGAACTAACTGATTTAGAAATAGGGTCTCATAGTATAGCCTTGGTTGCCCTGGAACTCATGGAAACCTGCTGTCTCTCTGATTAATGGATGCCCAGTTAGATGGCCTCTTAGTGATCTGTGGTGGTGGCAGTGCCTGTTCTCTGGCACAGCAGTCATGTGATTATGCTTGCAGGGTTTGCTAAGGGTAGGTGGCTGATTTTGCCCTGTGTAGTGAGGCTGTTTCTAGCCTACCGATCCTT
This sequence comes from Peromyscus maniculatus bairdii, assembly GCF_049852395.1. Classification (NCBI taxonomy): domain Eukaryota; kingdom Metazoa; phylum Chordata; class Mammalia; order Rodentia; family Cricetidae; genus Peromyscus; species Peromyscus maniculatus. The sequence continues at coordinate 60,093,323 of NC_134857.1, forward strand.
GGGAATTGGTGTGATGCCTTTCGACTCATTCCATGCAACGCAGATGTACCATCAAATCCGAAAGGAGACAATCACTGGTACTATATTTTGGATGAGAATAAAATGACAGTTTTAAAGTTTCTGACTGTATTAGTGTTCCTTTACTGTAGGAGGAGTTTCTCACCTGTCGTCTTTGATTGGAGATTTTCACTAGTTAGTTGATTGAAAATTGATTCTGCTGCCAGACTTCCACTTTTCATTGCTGTGTGGGTACCTTTGATCTTGGGAACATTCATGAAACCAGGGCTACAACCAATTAGTAAGCCACCAGGAAAAGTGAGTTTTGGTATAGACTGAAAAGAAGATTCAGAATACATCTGTCAGCTCAAATGAGGCAGAAACAAATGCTTAAACCTAAAGCTGTAGGAAAAGAAGATGAATAAACAACATGAAAAGGAACACAGTAGCCAGGGAAGGAAACCCAGGCAGGGCAGTTTAGGATTAGGACTATGGCCATTCCCCATTTTTTTCTTATTCCATGCCTGATCTCTATGGGACGGAATTATCAAACAGCACATTTGAAATGACATGCTTTTATTAATATGTATTTGTGTCATGGTTAGAAGATTTTCTAAATTTGGATGACAAACTGTAACTTCCTTTCCACGTGTTTTGGGAAAAGATTCCATATCATCATTTTATTTTAGTCTGACATGTAGAGATGGATAACTATGATCTAGTGGCATTACAATGACTAGCTACTACTCTAAACAAATTTTATTAGCTTAACAAACTGAACTTTCAATTTCTGATTAACCAACCAGTGTAATAAGGGTCTCAATATTTTCAATTTAGCCAATAAAGTATATTGTTTAAGGAGTAGGGGCTGAAAAAACTGCATGGGAACACATCCTCTAGTCTGAAAAGGAAGGAAGCCAATGTAGGGTTCTTTTTTTCATATGCAGTTTTTCTTCTCTGGGGCTCTCTGAATTCAGCCATAGACAGGCCTTTGTTGAGCAGGTGGTGATAAAAGTTGGATGGTGCTGACTGAGACTCACAAAACTTGCCATCAGCTGCGGAAGACATGGGGAGAGAAGGCTTTGTGGCTACCGTTCCTCAAATGGTAGAATTCTAAAGCAAGAATCACACCTGAGGGCAGAAGGAATCCGAGAAGGACCATGCCCAGGCTGCTGAGATGGTTCAGCGGGGAAAGCTTGTTGTCAAGCTTCATGACTTGAGTTTAATCCTCATAATCCACAGTGGAAAGAGAGAACCAAGTCTCACAAGTTGTCCTCCGATCTCATGCATGTACACATGTGCACACACATATTTGAGTGACTTATTTATAATACCATTATGACAATGTTAATAGTAACAATGTATTCAGAACTTTATTTTAAGGTTAAGTGCCCCCCATGTTACTTTTCTAATTCAATCAAAGAAAATCAGACCCCAATTTCTAAAATATCCCTAGAATCTAGACTAGAAGGGATGACAGGATCCTGAAGGTCAGAGATTTCTTGTTCCAAATCATTTGGTCTAACCTTTAGAGCTGGTTTTCAATTATCTTACTGTCTGATACAGTTTTTAATAATAGTACTAACAGCTTTTATCATGGCCATTTAGGTCTTATTTCATTGTTCAATACCTACTCAATAAATTAATCATATTGCAAAATATTTATTTTGAATGTGTACTAACACAGAATAATTGGTGGCAGGATCCTAACAGGCTACCTGAAAGACTTAGTTGGGATGAATCATTTTTGAAAAATTTCACTTTCCTAGTATAGTTAAAGAATAAAGGGAAACAGCATGAATTACACAATTTTTGTTTTCTAGTAAAAAAATAAAAGGCCCATGAAGATATATGTATTCACACACACACACACACACACACACACACACACACACACACACACACACACCACACACACACACACACATGAATGAATGAGATGGTCTCACTATGAATTCTTGTCTTGCCTCAAACTCAAGAAATCCACCCACCTCTGCTAACCAAGTACCGAGGTTAAAGGCATGTACCACCACACCCAATGAAATCAATATATTCTTTTTGCTTTTATGTGTATGAGTGTTCTGCTCTATGTCTGTGCACCATGTGTGTGCCTAGTATCTGAGGAGATCAGAAGAGGATGTCAAGATGCCTTGAAACTGGAGTTGGGGACATTGTGAGCTGTCATGTGGGTGCTGGAATTAAACCTGAGTCCTCTGCAAGAACAAGTGCTCTTAATCACTGGGCCATCTCTCCAGCTCTCAATATTCTTGAAACTAAATTCATAGTGTAATTAATTACTGTGTTCGTGCATAATTTTATAAACAGTATTTTGTTAAATTCCTTGAAAAAATTTTTTCCCTAGGGAAGAATTATTTTGCTCTTGACTGGTTATTTAATTTACAAAATAAACATTGAGAGTATGTATGTGCTGGAACTACCTGCAGGCCACCTTCATTGAGTGCCCGTGCTCCGTAGGCTATCCTCTTCCCCCCTTCCAGTGTGGGCTGGATGCTCGGGTGGTGCTTCCATCGTTGGAACTCTCGGAACGGACTCAGGTATGGATTCTGATAGTCGAGACCAACCTTAAACCAAAACCCAAATGAAAACAGATCAACTCTAAACTCTGAGGAAAAGAAAGTAAGCAAAAGGATAATATGTGTTTATAACCAGCAAAACTTTAAAAATTAAGAAGACATAAAAAAACCATTGTGCTTGGAAATCAAAATCCAAATTAAGGGAAAAAATAATCAAAATCGTATTTGTAAATAAGTCTCCACAAATGGAGTTTTGATTACTTATTACTCGTCTATCAATAGGAACTCTACAAGTAAGATAGTTTGTTATAGTACTACTAGGGCATAAATGAAGAAAAGGGATGTAAATTGTATTCAGAAAAACGGCGGGATGAGATACAGGTTTCATGGCAGTACTAGTGCTAAAATGAACAGCTACACCTTTTTTCTTTGATGAGACTGAGTCACTAGGGTAAGTACCATAAAGTGACACTAAAACCTGAGAGTATTAAGCACTGACAGTGTATAAATTCAATGATGTGTCATGTAAAAGTAGGATCATGACACTATACCATGATGCTGCTATCAACTACAAGGTATAGAAACTAGCTAGTTTGCATTGTTCAGAATGTTCAAGATATAATTTATTGCTATAGTGACAGAAGAGGAAATTGCCCGTGATTCAAACTGAGGGCCAATTTTATTTTCAGTGACAGCATGCTGTGGTGGAAGTGGGCTTTAAAGTCAGCATCAGGCATGAATCCTGCCTCCATTACTGTGGTGGTTTGAATGAGAATGACCCCCAGAGACTCATATATTTGAATGCTTGGTTTTCCAGTTAGTTGAACTGTTTGGACTGGTTAGGATGTGTGGCCTTGCTGGAGGAGGTGTGTCCCTGGGTATGGGCTTGGTGTAGTTAAAAGCCCAGACTAGGCCCAGTCTCTCTCTGGCTTCAGATCAGAATGTAAAACTCTCAGCTACTGCTCCAGCACCATTGATCATGGACTAGCCCTCTGAAACTGTAAGCAAATCCCCAATTAAATGCTCTTTTATAAAAGTTCCTTGTGGTCATTACTGTAGCCTTTGGATAGACTTGGTTAATTTGCTCAGATTTCAGTTTTCTCACTGGCACAATAGGGTTATGTTTCATAGCACCGGGTGGCTATAAAATGTACTGACCAATCTCTACAAAGCTTCTAGAACAGTGCCCGGAGTGTGGTAGCCACTAGTATTTTAGCTACGTAAGTTGATGAATGTCGATAGTAGCCATAGACATTCTACATTCAGATAAATTCAAAAGTCAGCTTTCTAATGGAAAAGTATTCTCCAGGTTTAAAACCCTATTTTCATACAAATCACTCTATAATTCTGGCAAATCTTTTGCAATGGGGAGAAAACTTACCACAAAACCAACAGCTACTAGAGGTTCACCTTCATTTAAGTGATAAAGGAAAGAGCCTCCATAGGTATGTCTGTCCAAGGGCCAACCAACAGTGTGGTCTACTCGCCCAGGTTTCCATTTCTTTTCATCAATAATCCATAACTAAAAACAAAAACAAGACCAAGAAGTTTTACAGTATTAATTACAAATGAAAGCTGCAAGAAAATTATTTTGTACATCAAGGAAAATTATAGTCAAATGATTACATGTTAAAACCAGGATAAAGAAATGAGTCACAAAAGTTATGAACCCTTCAAGACATTAGAACCTTTAAGAATTTCTTTTGTGGGATTACAGAAAAGACCACTGAAAAAGAAATTCCTGGAGTACTGGCTGCTTGAGCATGTTCACTGTTGGGGGAGAAGGGAAATGTAAGTAGAGCAGCACAATTCAATCTGTTCCTTTACCTTTCCCACTCAGTCATTGTACAGTAAAATCACTGTTCACTGCAAACTTACTCACAAAATAATGAAGTGGTTTATTATTTTTATTTTTATTTATTTATATTCATTTTTGGTTTTTCGAGACAGGGTTTCTCCATGTAGTAGTTCCTGTCCTGGAGCTTACTCTGTAGACCAGGCTGGCCTCGAACTCACAGAGATCCAACTGGCTCTGCCTCCCGAGTGCTGGGATTAAAGGCGTGCACTACCAATGCCTGGCAATGTTGTTTATTTTTGAAGTGCTGGAGATTGAACTCATGGCCTCACACATGGGGCATTGTGGTACAAGTCTTTAATCCCAGATTTCTGTGAATTCAAGACCAGCCTGGTCTATTGGTTCCAGGCCAGCCCAACCCAAGCTATATAGTGAGACCTTGTTTGAACACACACACACACACACACACACACACACACACACACACACACACACACACATTCATATTCTCTCTCTCTCTCTCTCAATTTTACTTACTTAGACTGAGCCTTGCTATATAGCTGAGGCTGGCCTTGGCTTTTCAATCCTTCTGGCCCATCCTCCCAAGTACTAAGAGTACAGATCTATACCACCATGCCTGTCTTAAAATTCTTAAACTAGCTTGGGATGTAGCTTAGCAGTAGAATGTTATTAAGGGCCCTGAGTTTAATCCATAGCATTGCAAAATAAACAAATTTAGAGGGTTAATAGACTATAGAATAAATTAAGAAAATATACATTTAACCTTACTAAATTATAGAACAACATACAATGTCTGAATGTATTTAATGAAATATTTTTACATTACAATTTTGAATAAATAACTCTTTGTAGGATGTGGCCATTCTACAAAGCAGCACACGAGATAGCCCTAGAAGGGCAGGCTATGAAAAATACTAAGATTCAAATATTTGCAAGTTTAAGTCTTATTGTATGCACAATTTAGGCAATCACTTGACCTGTAACATTTTCTTGCACCTCAGAAAATATTCCAGTTTTAGTTATAAGGAACATTTTAAGTTAATGAAAAACTTTAAGCGTAAAATTCAGTTAGTATTATAAACTACATGATAATACAAATTAAATTCCATTACTTAAAATTAAAATTGTACAAACAAACCAGGATACCTCCTTCAAACCAATTCCGTAAGTCTGGGGATCACAGCTGGCCCTCAAATCAAACTTCTTATAAAGCTGCTTGGCTAGGTGTCCATGGCAACCCTCTGCAAAGACTGTGACTTTGGCATGTAGTTCTAGTCCCCTCTCAAATGTTGTCTGAAAAGCAAAACCATGTTAAAGTAACAATATTTGATACATTAAAGTAAGTTAAATAATAATGTAGGTAACAAGACATAGAAGATCTATATACTAGAAAGATAACTAACAGAACTATTATAAGTAGAATCTAAATTCTATGTCTTCATTCCAGAAAAACAAAGTATGCTTATGTTCAAAGCTTCTCTACAAATGAAGAGGCCTTTCTGTCTCCATATTTTCCTGAGTTTCCATTTACCACTAGAAGAAAAACAATAGGTTTCTTGTGAATCAAGAAAAAAAAAATGAACTAAAGACTATACAGAATCCACTGGGCGGTGGTGGCGCACGCCTTTAATCCCAGCACTCGGGAGGCAGAGGCAGGTGGATCTTTGTGAGTTCGAGGCCAGCCTGGGCTACCAAGTGAGTTCCAGGAAAGGCACAAAGCTACACAGAGAAATCCTATCTCGAAAAACCTCAAAAAAAAAAAAAAAAAAAAAAAAAAAAAGAAAAGAAAAAAGAAAAAAAAAAAAGAAAAAGAAAAAAAGACTATACAGAATCTAGTTACATCCTTTTAAGCACAAGTAGAGTGTATTCAACACACCCCTCAGCTACTTGCTTTTTTTCCTTATTGTTCAACATATAGTATTGTAAAACAAATGTTTCTCTCACTAAAAAAGTAATCATATGTATGTATGTATATAAAAGCTAGGCATGGTGCATTCTTCCTCAAGAGACCAAGGCAAGATTGTGAATATGAGATCGGCTTAGGCCACACTGAAGAGACTGTCTCAACACAAAACAAAAGCAGGCTACAGTGAGAGACTTGTTTCTTTTTGCATTTACATCTAGCAAATGGCAGGTAGGTACTTAAGAACAACACTTAAAGCAGTCCCTTATAAAATGTATCTTTCTTGATGTTTTTATACTTAGGAGTTTGCTCGCATGTGTGTATACAGATATATCCATATAATTAATAGGTTTATACCAAGGTAATGTTTCATAATTGTTTATACATTAGATATAATTTACCTAAAGTGCCACAAATGAAGCATTCGTTTTTTTTTTTTTTTTTTTTTTTTTTTTTTTTGATTTTTCGAGACAGGGTTTCTCTGTGTAGCTTTGCGCCTTTCCTGGGACTCACTTGGTAGCCCAGGCTGGCCTCGAACTCACAGAGATCCGCCTGGCTCTGCCTCCCGAGTGCTGGGATTAAAGGCGTGCGCCACCAACGCCCGGCCCGAAGCATTCGTTTTTTAGCGTTCAGATAGATTACATTAATTTTTTTTTTAAAGATTTATTTATTATGTATAAAGCATGTTTGCCTACAGGCCAGAAGAGGGCATCATTACAGATGGTTGTGAGCCACCATGTGGTTGCTGGGAATTGAACTCAGGACCTGTGGAAGAGCAGTCAGTGCTCTTAACCTCCGAGCCATCTCTCCAGCCCAAGTTTTTTTTTTTTTTTTTTTTTTTTTTTAATGTCTTGTTGTGAAGCCCACACTGGCTGTGAACTCCAGCCAATGAGTTATTCCGTCTGAACTGTAAGAATGACCTCAGGACTACCTTAGTGCACTCAGAGAAATGGGACATCTTTCACTGGGGTCGGTAATTTCTTTTTTTCTGGAGGAGTGCTTGTTTGTGTCACATCTGTCATCTACGCAGATATGCATAAACTAGAAGGTCAAGTAAGAGAAGGCACAGCTGACCATGACAAACTGGAGCTGTTCCCCAATGTCAGAGGTCAAAATCAAGCTACAGCAGGTTCACAAGCGAGTGAAGAGCAGCAGAAATCAGCCCTGCTTTTCTCCAGGCAAAGGTGGGGCAGTAGAGCCCACTGCATTCCTCTATGGTGCTGGAGGCTTTTTCCGTTCACTGTTTTTCACTATGTGACCAGGCTGGTTTTGAGCTTATTCATCTGACTATAGGTATGTGCTACCACGCCTGGCTTCTTTTATGTGTTATATTTATGGAGATATAAAATACATTTTTTATAAATACAAAGCATAGAACCTGAAGAGTTTTGAATGAGAACAAAAATGAAATATTAGAAAGGTGGATCTGTGTTGCCTTTGTTGTGATGTTGCAATATCACTTCTTACTTGTTACATGTCCATTTCTAATGGATTTATAATTGAATTGTCATAATATAGAGGGAAGAATCACAGGAAGCAGCATGACATGGCTTGCATGCCTCTCTAAGCAGGGAGACATGCTGGAGTAGACTGGATTCCTAATCTTGTTCAAGAAAGGCAGAAAGGAGCTAAATACCAAAGAGCCACCAGTCCCCCAGGACGAGGGTAGCCACCTACTACTTCTGTCCTCAAGAAACAGCATGGAGTTAGGAGACTAGGTAATAAACACAGACAACGTATCAAGACAGGAATTTGTATTTATTCTTATGATAGAAAACGAACACTCGAGAGCTCTGTAATTCTTTTTAGCTTCAATCTAGGCTTACACAAAAGATTCTTTTTCAATCTTTTTTTTTTAAACAGGGTCTCATCTATAGTCCAGGCTGGTCTCAAACTCACAGCCATCCTTCTGCCTCAGCTTCCCTAATGCTAGGATTACAGGTACAGTTGTCATGCCTGGCTCTAGATATGCCTGTTTAATCTGTAGTTTAATTATTAATCTCATTAGTGACTCTTTGGGTTTGTAGTATGTGCTCTACATACTAGCTGCAGATAACTTGCATCCATGTGTACTTTGTCAGGACGACATTTTGAATGAGAGGAAGGCAACCAGTTTTACATTTCCCAAAAGATTCCTGCTGCTAATAGAGTAAATGATTCTTGTACACAGGAACGAAACTGTAGGGAAGCCAATGCAGATGACTGCACTGGCTTGAACAACTGCCTGAGTCTTTCACGGTTGTTTTATATGACTATGACTCATGTTTTATCTTTTACGAAGCTTTTTTTTTTCCTCTTTTTCATTTTTCAAGACAGGGTTTCTTTGTGTGGTTTTGGTGCCTGTCCTGGATCTTGCTCTGTAGATCAGGCTGGCCTCGAACTCACAGAGATCTGCTTGGCTCTGTCTCCTGAGTATTGGATTAAAGGCGTGCGCCACTGCCACATGGCTTGCTTCTGGTTTTTTTTTTTTTTTTTTTTCAACTGTGAAAAACACCACTATTATTAATTATATTCTAAAACCCACATATTGTGTAGTTTATGGGAAAACCTAAATACTGAGTTTGAGTTGGTTGGTGTTTTGTTTGCTTGTTTTTTGAGAAACGGTCTGGGATGTGGCTTAGGCTGGTCTTGACCTTCAGTCTAAGCCTCCCAAGTCCTGGGACTGCATGTGTGCCACCATGCCTCCCACTTCTTTTTAATTTTATTTTTATTTTATGTGCATTGGTGTTCTGCCTGCATGTGTGTCTGTGTGAGGGTGTCAGAAGCCTTGGAACTGGAGTTACAGACAGATGTGAACTGCCAGGTGGGTGCTGGGAATTGAACCCGTGTCCTCTGGAAGAGCAGCCAGTGCTCCTAACTGCAAAGCAATCTCTCCATTCCCCCAGCTTCTTCTTTTTAAGCACGTAACTATAAAATGTATACCTTTGGTGCACCATCCTTTTGTATTCCCACATCATTAGTGGCAATTCCTTTTACACTACCATCTTCATGATAAAGGACCTGAAAATGATAAAAGCAAATTTATTATTTCCTCAGCATTCATACTAACTGTGATATATTTGAAATGATGGTGACTGCAGTTTATTTTTGAAGCAAGAAGAGGGTGAGGGAAATAAAAAGCATAACTGTGAAGATGAGAAACTGCACTATTCTGACCCCTTCATTTCTGTTTCCTGTAGAGGAAATGCTCTTTGGGTAGCCAAGTATAAAAAGCACCCTGGAATCTCACGATACCGTAGGGAAGCAATGGGTAGAGATCCAACGGTGAACAGCAGTGGAGAAGGCTGTAGGAAGGGAACTGAGGTCTAGCTCAGAGCACTAAAGCAAACAATAAAACCCAGAAAGAGGATCAGGAACGAAGTGAAGAAGAGCAAGAGAAGCCGTGTTAGAGGCCATAAGTAGTACACAAAAAGGAGATCTCAAGTACTCCATAAATCACTCACTTGTGACTGACAAGGAGCCCAGTCAATAACATTTAATAAGAAGCAATATGAAATCCCACACTGAGGTCTAAAAGGCCAAATGTGTATGTATGGGCTGGGGAAACAACTTTTTAGCAACAAGGACAATGCAGGAACCCATGTCTTTCACTTGGCTTTGATTTGTAAAAAAAACTTGCATTTTCTCTGACACCAAAGACAAAAGAATTACTCCTTGCCCCTCACTCTTCTTTCACTGTTTTTTTCCAGCCAAATTCCTTAAAAAAGTTTTTTTTTTTTTTTTTTTAAACGTGTCTAAGTGCTTTGGCCGAACGTATGTCTGTGCACTATGTGTATGCTGCACCTTCAGAGGTGAGAAGAGGGTGGCAGGTCTCCTGGACTGAAGTTACAGACAGTTGTGTGTGCTGGCATGTAGGTGCTGGGAACTACACCTGGATCCTATGGAGAAGCAGCCAGTGCGTTTAACCACTGTGCCATCCTTTTTCCAGCTGCCTCCTTTCTGTTTTTGAGACAGGGTCTCATTATGTAGCCCTGGCTAGCCTGAAACTTGCTATACAGACCAGGCTAGCCTCAAATTCACAGAGATCCACTTGTCTCTGTCTCCTGAGTGCTGGGATTAAAGGCGTTTGCCATCATGCCCGGCTGTCTGGCTGTTTAAAAGCTTTCTCAGCCTCTTACAATAGCGGTGTTCTTGGTTTAATGCTCATTCAATATTAAAGTGATTTAAATCATTTTTGACAAGTTAGAGAGATTCTTCTGGGTTTTCAAATTTTATTTATAGAGGTCAATAGAAATGGTTGACAAAACCTATTGCTTTGTGAGAAGCAGCAGAAGAGTTTTCCAGAATGAAGAACAATCTACACAAGGCTTGAACTAGTTTATTCATCATAGACATTAATATGTATATACATATAAATATTAATATGTCTATATCACCGTAGGTATTAAGAAGGGATGACAAGGAATGTGTTTATTAGAGGGCAGCAACACTGAGGGCAATCAAATGACACAACGTGAGGTTGAAAGAAATGAGAACACGGAGCCTGGGAAACACAGAGCTCCTGGGGAGCAAAGGCGAAGAGAGCAGACAACAGCAAGAAGGACGCCCGTGGAAGAGGCACAGACTTACTCCGTCAAGCACAGAGCAGGTAATTCCCACACGGAGGGAATTACCCTATCCCTATGGTGCCAATCACATGATGGGGGCAATATATGAAATTCAATTCCTCTTTAGATTAAAACATTTTAGTTATTTTCTCCAGTCCTGAAATTCTAAAATCCTATGATTTTTTTAAAAAGAACAATTCACTTCTGTAAAATTACTGGTTTATTTTTGAAATAAAAAGAGATTGTTTCCTATAACTGTTAAAAACAAAACTATACAGACCTCAGCAGCAGCATATCCAGGGTACACTTCAACTCCAAGAGTCTCTGCCTGTTCCCCCATCCAGCTCACTAGGTGTCCTAGGCGTACAATGTAATTGCCATGATTGTTCATTGGAAGACCTGCGGATATTTATGTAATTAAAATCTGACATTTTATTGCTATGGCAGCTAAATAAAAATATACTTAATTAAAAAAATCTAACCAATGTGTACTGCTGTATAAATATACACATTATCTTTATGGCCACAATGACATGCTATTAAATAAAATAGGTTTGATTGAAAGTTCCGGTTTATTAAAATAAAATCAATATTAAGGCCTAGAATTAAAAATTCCTGGCTTGCCGGGCGTTGGTGGCGCACGCCTTTAATCCCAGCACTCGGGAGGCGGAGGCAGGCGGATCTCTGTGAGTTCGAGGCCAGCCTGGGCTACCAAGTGAGCTCCAGGAAAGGCGCAAAGCTACACAGAGAAACCCTGTCTTGAAAAACCAAAAAAAAAAAAAAAAAAAAAAAAAAAAAAAATTCCTGGCTGGCTTACAAGGCTCTTTGAGACTAGAAGACAGAAGAACTGCACCCTAGTCTGGCTTTCTCGTTAGCTAGGTATCTCTGGGCAGTTTCTTCACATCCCGGGGCTTCAATTCTCTTGTTTGCAAAGGAGGGCGTTTCCCCACTGAACTGCAGCTTCTCTGAGCTGTGCAAGTCCATGCTCTCTTGACTATGCCATACTCTACCTGGAAGAATTGGCACAGGAATTCTATGTTTCTCTGTTAAAATTGCAAATCTGTCTTCCGTTACAGGAGTGTTAAGTGGAGCCTAGGAACAAATGAAAACAGGAAGGAAATATTTTCAGTTATATTTGTAGGGCTGAATATACATTTAAAAAAATCTTCTTAAAGAGAGAAGGGAAAAGGAACTCCTCTTTTCCTCTTCACTTTTCTTTCAGTCTTTCCTTTGGAAACCTTGTAACTAAATCTTTTTTATGTCTGTTTGAAACAGACAGAAATTTTTTTGTTTGTTTTTTAAATGTGTATGGGTGTTTTGTCTGTATGTATGGCTGTGTACCATTTGTGTGCCTAGAGCCCACAGAGTACCTGGCTGGATCACCTGGAACTGGAGTTATGGACAGTTATAAGCTGTCACTGTCACATGGGTGCTGGGAATTGAACTTTGATCCTCTGGAAAAACAATCAGCGCTCTGAAGTGTTCTCTCTAGCCTTGAGATGGAAATCTTAAAAGCTAACCCATATGTCTTGGTAGTTTTGTCCTAGAAACCTCTTGTCTAGAAGCTCTGGAGAGATGTTTGAACTGTGCACATCATGTTTCCCTGTCTCTGTGTGAGTACAGCCTAGGTGCCTGGCTCCAAGCTGAAATTGCCTGCCTTGCTGAAAAAAAAAAAAAAAATTAGAAAAGTTATCCTTTTGGGTGATAAAGACAATTAACACGTATGTAATGACAGCCCATTGACACCGTGTGTGTGTGTGTGTGTGTGTGTGTGTGTGTGTGTGTGTGTGTATGTGAGAGAGAGAGAGAGAGAGAGAGAGAGAGAGAGAGAGAGAGAGAGAGAGAGAGAGAGAGAGAGATATGGAGGGAGGGGGAGAGAGAGAGAGAGAGAGAGAGAGAGAGAGAGAGAGAGAGAGAGAGAGAGAGAGAGAGAGAGTGTCAAGGCAATAAAGGGCTTTGACATTAGTACTGATGTTGCACCAATTCAATGATAGCTGTTCCTTTAAAGTGTTTTTGTGTTAAAAAGGCATGCTATTTTGGGAAGGAGAACACAAAGGAAAGTTTAGACTTTAGTTTATTCCATAAAGAATGATTACAAATGACATTTATATACTTATTTGACTTTTATTAAGAGTATTCACAGGGCTAGAGAGATGGCTCAGTGGTTAAGAGGCCCCAGGCTCAATTCCCAGTACCTACACGGCAGCTCACAACGGTCTATAACTCCAGTTACAGGGGATCCGATACCCTCACACAGATATACATGCAGGCCAAACACCAATGTGCATAAAGTAAAAAAAGTATTCACAAATATTCTAGCTTTGGAGGTAGGACATATATGACGCATCCTACAGAACAAAAAGTTGAATGTAAGATTTTAACCAATTTCAGACTAATTTTGAGAGCAATGAAACCTAACATTGAGTCCCCTGTATATCATACCTGTAGCCTTTTCTGCTGAGATTAGAGAAGACCACATTAATTATTGCTTTAGAAAATTAGATTGTCAGGTGCTGGAGAGTTGGCTCAGTGCTTAAGAGCACTTGTTGCTCTTACAGAAGACCTGAGTTCAATTCCTAGCACCCACAGCTATCTGTAACTCCAGTTCCAAGAGAACCCAATGCCCTCTTCTAACCTCTGCGGGCATCAGGTATATTCAAGGTATACACACTTACATGCAGGTAAATACTCATACACATAAAATTACAAATCTAAAAAAAAAAAAATTAAAAAAAGAAAGAAAATTAGACTTTCCTTTTTGGCTTTAGATACTGTATTATCCCAGAAAAGTCTACATAATACTTTATTAGGAACAAATTTAAAAAACGAAGTGTGTATTTTATTAGGTAAAATGTTCAAAAGAATAATCAAGATCATGGCTTTTCATAAGCCCAGTATATAAGTAGAATATGTAGACGGCATTATATAAAAATAGAAATTAAGAGCTGGAGAGTTGGCTCAGAAGCTAAGAGCACTGGCTGCTCTTCCAGAGGACCTGGATTTGATTCCCAGCACCCACACGGCAGCTCTCAAGTGTCCGTAACTCCAGTTCCTGGGGATCTGAAGCCCTCTCTGACCTTCACAGGCACCAGGCTCACAAGTGGTACACTTGCATATATGCAAGCAAACCTCTCATACACACAAAATAATAAATAAATAATACATAAAACTGTATACAAATATGAGCTACTACCTCAAGTTACAATTTTGTTACTTCTTTTTTATTTTAGATTAGGTCATGCTATGTAGCCAGGCTGGCCTTGAGTTCAACAACCTCCTGCCTCTGCTTCCTCCATGGTAAGAGTACAAGAGTCATCAACTCTACCTAGCTTTCCAGTTTTTGTTCATTTGTGTGTGGTGCTGGAGACTGAACCCAGGGTTTGTCCATGTTATACCACTGAACCTTTTAAAATTAAAATATCCAAGAGTATATAGATTCAATGCCTACATGAAAAGGCTTTCTTTATGTCACTAATGTAAAAGTAGAACAGCAAAGGTTAAACCTGTGTAAGAATCAGCTTGTCCTACCCCCTTCTCCTTCCAGTCTGGGAAGAGCTCTTTAAAGGCGGCTGGATCAAGGCAAGCCCCTGAGAGCGTGTGAGCGCCTATCTGAGCAGCTTTCTCCACCAGACACACACGGATGTCCTTCCCGTGTTCAGCAGCCAGCTGCTTTAGACGAATAGCTGCAGAGAGCCCGGCAGGGCCGGCGCCAACTATTACCACATCTGCTTCTTCTGCAAATCTCTCCATGTTCACTCCTGGGAGGACACAGGTTAAAAATAAAGAACAATTAATATGACCTGATAAACATGAGTCATATGCTGGTTTAGGATACTTTAATATGTATTTTAGTGTGCTCACTATACTTCAGAGTATAATTTATAGATATTCCTTCTGGGCTATGCATAATAATTATAGTAAATATATCGTTTGATGAGTTTTAGGTTTTCTTAGGTTCTATTTCATTGTGTATCTTATTTTGGTTCCCATAAACCAATTTTTGGCTTTGAAATCCATTATTATAAATTTATGAGCTGGAGAGATGGCTTAGTGGTTAAGAGCACTGACTGCTCTTCTAGAAGATCTGGGTTCAATTTCCAGCACCCACATGGCAGCTCACAACTGTCTGTAACTCCAGTTTCAGGGGACCTGACACCCATGGCAAAACACCATTGCACATTAAAAAAAAAAAAAGATTTATTAAAAAAAATTTATAAGGCATGGTGGTGCCCACTCATAATTTCAGTATTTAGGAGGTAAGAGCAGAAGAATCAGGAGCTCAAAGCCAGGCCTACATGAAGCCCTATTCTAAGAAAGAAACAAATTAACAACAACAACAACAACAACAAATTTTTTACTTATCTAAACAGTACTATGTGACACATTTGATAACGCTGTGAGATATCTTGAATGCTTTTAAATTATCATGGAAAATAAAATATTCATACCAACAAGATAATACAAAGTATCTCGGAAAGTCTCAAGACTTTCATGAGTGTTATTACATACCTTCCCATCTTTTGTCTTTTTCCCGGGGATGAACAGTATAGTGGGTAGTAATTTGAGGTACAACAGAAGTTGAAGACCATCTTGTAGCACACAGAGGTAGGCACTTTTTCTTAATTTTTAAGGCATGAAAGCACTGGTACACTGCATAAAAATTATGAACAATATCTTTAAAGATTAGTTTTCATCTGTCATAGAATGAAAAGTCTCTAAGCAGAACAACTGTTCTTAATGAATGGCACAAAGGGAAATGGAGCATGCTCTTTCTTAGATGATTATACAGCTAGCTTGTGGTCATTATGCAACAATTTCAAATCTTTTAGAACAAGTTAGAATAATAAAATGAACGGCTCAGGGACTGAATACATACAGGGGAGATGGTTACTCATTAAATGGCACTAAAACAATTGAAAAAATGCATACCCTGTTCTTTATGTCAAAGTGATATCCACTCAATCAATGTGGTGTTTTGTTTTGTTTTGTTTGGTGTGTGTGTGTGTGTGTGTGTATGTGTGTGTGTGTGTGTGTGTGTGTGTGTTTGTGTGTGTGTGTTGAGACATGGTCTCATTACATAGCCCATGCTGGCATGCAACTTGTTATGTAGACAATGCTGGATTGGAACTACAGAGATCTGCTGTGGGATGGTCTGCATGTCAAATTACTCTGATTGGTCAATAAATAAAACACTGATTGGCCAGTGGCTAGGCAGGAAGTATAGGCAGGACTAACAGAGAGGAGAAAAGAAAGAACAGGAAGGTGGAAGGAGTCACTGCCAGCTGCCGCCACCATGACAAGCAGCATGTGAAGATGCTGGCAAGCCATGAGCCACGTGGCGAGGTATAGATTTATGGAAATGGATTAATTTAAGCTATAAGAACAGTTAGCAAGAAGCCTGCCATGGCCATATAGTTTGTAACCAATATAAGTCACTTGGTTGGGTCTGAGCATCTGTGGGACTAGCAGGTGACAAAGATTGTCCTGACTGTGGGCAAGGCAGGAAAACTCTAGCTACAGAGATCCATCTGCCTCTGCCTCTACCCATAATTTCTTGATTCTTCCCCTTTTGAGTGTGGGCTGTACTTAACTAATTTCTAATAAGTAGAAGATTAAAAGAGAAAAAAAAAACCCAAACTTTATAGTAGAAAAAGTATAGTAAATATAACTTGGATTAAGTGATCAAATATCATTTAAATATTACTAGCAACACACAGATATCACATGCTATTGTTATGACATAACAAGAAAGATTCTTTACCTGTGTGGTACATGCCCTCAAAAATCCTTACACCTCAGTCTAATCAGGATATCATGAGAAACCACCAAGGAAATTTAGATTGCAAGGCATTCAATTAAATGCTTGACAAATACACATTAAAAGCATCAAGGTCACAAAAGACAAGCAGAAGAACTGTCTTATTAAAATAGATGAAGGTATGCTAACTAAGAGCAACATGAACTAGATCCTGGACCAGAAAATTGTAATCTCAAAAACTTTGTGTAATAACATTTCATCAATGTTAATTTCTTAGTCTTGATAGTCACCATGATCATGTAAGATGTTAAGCTTGAGAAAAGGCACATGGGGACTCTATATTTGCTCTACAACTCATCTGAAATCTTAAATAAAGTTCAAGATAAAAATTTAAATAAAGAATATAGTGATAACAAAAAATAGATTAAAGACTGAAATACAAGAGCTACAACTATTCAGATGGGCATGGTGGCACATGTCTTTAATCCTAGTATTTGGAGGCAGAGGCAGAGGCAGGCAGATCTCTGTGACTATCAGGCCAGCAGTTCTACAGAGTTCCAGTCCAGCTATGGCTACATAGAAAGACTGTTTCAAAAAACAAAATTAAACAATACTTGTTTGTTAAATGGATCGGGACTTTCCTAACAACAATTTCAATGGATATATATTTCTCTCTCTATATATAGACTTCTGTTTAATTTCTGGAATAATAAATTCTGGTGCTGGGGATGTCTTTCTGTATGCTGTGAATGTGTTGCTCTGATTGATTGATAAATAAAATGCTGAATGGCCAGTAGCCAGGCAGGAAGTATAGTATAGGTGGGATAAACAGAGAGGAGAATGCTGGGAACAGGAAGGCTGAGTCAGGAGTTGCCAGCCAGACACAGAGGAAGTGAGATGTAAAAGTACTGGTAAGCCACAAGCCATGTGGCAACTTATAGATTAATAGAAATGGGTTAATTTAAGATATGAGAACTAGATAACAAGAAGCCTGCCATGGCCATACAGTGTTTATAAGTAACATAAGTCTCCACGTGTTTATTTGGGTTTGAGAGGCTGCAGGCCTGGGCAGGACTGGAGGTAATTCCAGCTACAAATGGCGCCAGAATGTGGGGCAAGAGTTTCTACCTAAAGCCTGAGAAAGAAGATTCTAAAATGGAGCTAAAAACAGCTTCCTAGTTGTCTCTCTCAAGTTAGCCACAGCCTGTGTGCTTGAACTACTCTATGGTGGGTTTGTGGCATGCAGGCTTGACCTACAACATGGTGGGAATGAGGCATATGCAAGCTGCACATTACACTGTGTGGTGGATTTAGTCTTTACTAGTACAGACTGAAAAAAATAAAGAGGCTTCTGGGCTACATGTTGCTTTGATAAAAGCACAGACTCACTGCTTCTGATAGTTGATGGTACACATGGCTCCCAGACCCAGAGCTGGCAGTAAATGTACCACCGCCATGTTGGGAAGGAAATGCTGCAGTTTAAAGCAACAGATTCAAAATAAGACAGATTCAGATGGAACAAGACTTTAAATGGTTTACATTATGTGTAAAAATGTATGAAGGCTTGAAAGAGATAAGAATGAATATAGACAGTAATATAAAGAAATAGTTTTAAAAATAAAGTTTTTAAAGAGACAGTAAAGGCAGTATAAAAAATAAGCCATGTAAAGATGGATATTACACAGAGAATCTGGATTGTGTTGTCTTTGGGATTTTTAACTGCAGAAAGACATTTGATTGTAAAGGCTGCTTAGTTAAACCAATATGTATATTTTAAAAGTATCTTGATTTCAAAATTTGGATCTAAGGATATGCAGCTTTGGAAAGGAGGCTCTGCTTTTGTTTCTACAGAAAGCAAGAGGCTATGGATTTGTTCCAGGTTAAGATACATTAGGTTTGACCAGCCAAGACCCCCTGAAAGGTCTCCAATGACACCATGGCCCAGATGATCCAACATCCAGAACAGTCTCAAGACAACTGGCTCAGATAATACTGCTGTGGATATCACTCTATATAAATAAAACACTGATGGCCAGTGACCAGGCAGGAAGTATAGGCGGGACAAAGAGAGAGGAGAATTGGGGAAACAGGAAGAAGGAGGGAAAGACACTGCAGCCACCGCCAGGACAAGCAGCACGTAAAGACGCCGGTAAGCCACCAGCCATGTGGCAAGGTATAGATTTATAGAAATGGGTTAATTTAAGATATAAGAACAGTTAGCAAGAAGCCTGCCACGGCCATACAGTTTATAAGTAATATGTGTCTGAGTGATTATTTTATACGTAGATTGTGGGACTGCGGGGCTTGGTGGAACCTGGAGAGAAGCCCTCCAGCAACACAATACATCCTCAGGGACTACTAAATTTTCTTTATGTCCCCATAAGAATACAGCACCTGCATCCAGCAGGAAGTAGTATGAGAAGCTACACCCAAATTCCCAAATATACCAAGCTGGCTTTGGAGATGGAATTGGCTCACTCCTTCTCTAAACCCAAGCATATTGCTAAAAGAAAAGGTTGACTATAAATTCGATCTCTTTCTACAGAAAAAAGGGGGATAGTATAAATAGGCTGAAAGGGTAGATTAATAAATCTACTATTATAGAGCAACAACTTGGGTAAATGTTTTAAATTGCTATAGATTTTAGTTTATTACAAATTTAAAGTCAATTTTGTTATACTGTATGTATATTTCTACTCTTATTTAAGGTATTGTTTGTGCAACTCATTTAAAATTATAATGGATAATTAAAAAACACAGATTAATAATTAGTCTTCTTTTTTTTTTTTTTTTTTTTTTTTTGGTTTTTCGAGACAGGGTTTCTCTGTGTAGCTTTGCGCCTTTCCTGGAGCTCACTTGGTAGCCCAGGCTGGCCTCGAACTCACAGAGATCCGCCTGGCTCTGCCTCCCTACTGCTGGGATTAAAGGCGTGCGCCACCACCGCCCGGCAATAATTAGTCTTCTATGATAGTCAAACTTATAGTCATGTTAAGTTTTCTAGGTATACATAGATATAATTCAATTAGGTAGGTAATCTTCAAACACTTCAAAGACCTACAGAATATGGCATTTAAAATGTTTTAAAATTTTAAACTTTCTTGGACAGTGAGATATGTCTGTTCCTGGCAGCACTGATTTACTTTAGAGAGGAGGATGGGCATCAAAGACACTCTATATGGAGTTTATCTTCTTCTTGGCAAACATAGCCATGGGCAAGAAACTGTTCTTGCCTGGACTGCTTGATCGACTAAACATACAGGACCCATAGGAAGGTGACCACTGAACTTTGCAAGGTGAAGTGGTCCTTCAGGTTCCTGCTTCTCAGAGGAAACTGCCAGACATTCTACAGGACATAGAGAGAAGTGACTGAGAGACTCTAGGCCTGTGGGTTGAAGACAGATGCCCCAACTTTACAGAGGAACTTTGGATAACTGTCCAGGCTGCCAGCTGTCTCTGTCTACTCTAGCAAGACTCCTGGAAGTTGCTTGTGTCCTTCTCCCATTTCTCAGGTAATATCATATCTTTCTGAGGTCTTTGATGTAGTTGACAACTAGATAGTTATAATTTCCTTAGTTATGATAAAAGATAAGTTAGATATGAAACCTTAGACTCACAAATATAGGATAGATAGGATATCTTTTCTAATTTTGCCAAATACAAATAGACTAGATATTATAAATAGACTAGATATTGTAACTGTAATTCTTGCCTGATAATTACTTTGTTATATGTAATTTTACTATGTTAAAGTTAAAACCTTTCTTTTTGAAAAAAGAAAAGGGGAAGTACTGGGGATATCTTTCTGTATGCTGTGGATATATTGCTCTGATTGATTGATAAATAAAATGCTGATTGGCCAGTAGCCAGGCAGGAATTATAGTACAGGTAGGATAAACAGAGAGGAGAATGCTGGGAACAGGAAGGCTGAGTTGCCAGCCAGACACAGAGGAAGTGAGATGTAAAAGTACCGGTAAGCCACAAGCCATGTGGCAACTTACAGATTAATAGAAATGGGTTAATTTAAGATATGAGAACTAGATAACAAGAAGCCTGCCATGGCCATACAGTTTATAAGTAATGTAAGTCTCTGTGTGTTTGTTTGGTTATGAGCAGCTGCAGGCCTGGGCAGGACTGGAGATAACTCCAGCTACATTCTGGCTTTTTCTTTTTCTTTTGATTTTTTGAGACAGGGTTTCTCTGTGTAGCTTTGGAGCCTTTTCTGGAACTCTGTAGACCAGACTGGCCTTGACTTCACAAAGATCCACCTGCCTCTGCCTCCCGAGTACTGGGGTTAAAGGCATGCACCACCAACGCCTGGCAAATTCTGGCCTTTTCTAACTTGAACTGTGTCTTATGAAGCATATGCAAATGAAGAAACTTTTACATATGGACTGTAAAGAATAAATAGCAAAGACAAAGAATTTCATTTTGACTATATAGTTTATACTTCCCAGGAAACAATGAATAGTTAAGAACTTTCATTTTAATACTATGTCTTGGTTGGGGATTTGGCTCAGTTGATACCGTGCTTGCCTAGTTGAATCCCCAGTACCACATAAACCAGGGGTAGTGATGCACACTGGGAGGATCAGCAATTCAAAGTCATCCTCGGCTACATAATGAGATCATAACCAACCTGTGATACAGGAGAACCCATTCCAAACAAAACAAAGCTATCATATCTTATCCCTCATAACTTTCTGAGATATGTAAGTAGCTACAATCACTATTTACAGCAGACAAACAGAAATTCAGATAGTCCCTTCTAATACCTGTCAAACTCTGAGACTAGTAATTGATTTGAAATTATCTCTGAAGTCATGGAAACTGAGGCTGTGGTAAAATTTTCTTTTCTTCTAATTAAACAGAAAGAAGGCATGTTTAAATAATGTCAGCCTGACATAAACTAATTTTATTTTATAGCACCAATTGCATGGTTAATATTTTTTTAACAAAATAGTTTCTAAAGTAATACCTGGCATCAAGACAATAAATGTTATGATGAAGTGGGAGAAAGCATTTGGAGTAGAAGTCTAGTACCTTGTAAGTACTATACATTTGCTTTTGACAATTTCAAAGTGGTAGGGAAACAAATTTTCTTTACTTGTAATGCACACTAAAAATTACAATATTGCTGGGTGGCAGTGGCACATGCCTTAAATCCTAGTACTTGGGAAGCAGAGGCAGGTTGATCTTTGTTAGTTTGAGGCCTGTCTCATCTACAGAGACAGTTGCAGGCAGTCAGGGCTACACAGAGAAACGCTGTCTCAATAAATCAAAATAAATAAATAAAAAGCATAAAAAATTATATTGGGAATACTTTATTAAGAACAAGATTAAGTCTTTACTTATTCTAAATCTTACAAAAGATACCTATAAATATTATATACAAATTCAGTTTGAGCTCAAACATACTGTCATCATTTACAAAGACTATTATACACTGTAGTTTAGCATACACAAGTTATCATTTACTTCTGAAAACTAATGAGTGGAATATGACAAACTTTCATTCTATTATTTGTACAGCTACTAATTTGCTTGAGAACAGTTTGAACCGTGACCTCTGATTTCCACCAGGGAATTAAAAAAAGGCATAACCTTTACTCCTTTGCTAAAACAAGCCTGGTGTCTCTCATGAGGCATCTGAACATTTAGGCATAGAGACTGAGTTATGGTAGAGAAGCAGTCACAGAGTCCACTGAACAACGATCAGCCATACACATTACACACTCATGTCCACTTTGTTCCCGTCACTAGTGCTAACACTGACAATGTAACAAATTAGCATCCAAGGAAAAGTCACCGACTGGACTCAAGACAGACTGCATCTAAATTAGGGTGTAAAGAAGACAGCATCTGATACATTGATGGTCCCCCAAACAGAACATATCCTGTGTGTAATAGATGCTTGCTTTGGATTTACAACATGTATACTTGTTTAAAAATTCCATAGCCAGATCTTAATTCAGTAAAGATTTATATTAAGCCAGTTACAACAGAATTCAAGGTCCTCTAAACTTCTGTTTGAATTAGGGGTTGTTTTCAAGTAAAAATTTAAAAAATATCATCCAGCTGCTTGAAGAAGCACCCCTCACAGAAGTGCCTGGATTTAACTAAGAATAATGCAGAAAAAAAATTTGCGGCTTCAGACATAATTGGTGACCCGGGCAGCACATGACTTAACACGTTATGACAACTCAGACTTCACGAACTAGAATGGCTACGAAGATGAACGCCAGGCCAGAGCCAAGGAGAAATCCCACACAAGTTTTTCTTTCGGGTCCCATTCCTAATAAGGCAGCAGATAACACCTGAGCCTTGGGATAAAGATTAGGATCGGGATTTGGGAAGACTCCATCGAGGGGGCAGTGTTGACAATTTTCCTCCGCTCATGACCTTTCACCTAGATGTTAATTCTGCCAAGTGGGGCAACTTCAAGGACGGGAAGCCAGGGTCCACCAGCAGGCGCTGGCAGCACTGACCCGCGCCCTAGTTTAGCCTAAGGAAACAGATAAGGAGAGAGGTGCCTGCAGGTACCCCAGGGGTGGCCCAGTCTATTGTGCCCCAGCTTAGCCACCTTGCTCCATCTGTCCCCACCGGGAGTTCTTTCTCACCAGGGCAGGACAGCTTGGCTAGCCGCACCAACATGTTCCAAGAGGAGCCGGGAGACTTGACAAAGACACAGCGGAGAAAGGCCCGTCTACGGCTTGCCGAGAGCGTTGAACTTCTAAGCCACGGGGGGCGCCATCGCCTGCCAAGAAGCCCTGATTGCCCCTCTGAAGTCAGCCTTCTAGGCTAGGTCGACCGCCCTTGCTTCGCGGCGTGCCCGCCCCTCTTCTGCTTTGCGCCGGCGCCACAGAGGAGGCGGCGGCCAATAAGGTTTCTGAGTCACGTACCAGCCAGAGAGAGGCAGAAGACTCCATTTCCCAGCCATCCTCCTCATCCAGGAACCGAGTGTGCGGAAGAGGCTCCCCACCAAGTCCCGCCCCCCGCTTTGCGCACGCGCATTGGGAACATAAAGCCGGGACGATTCGCTCGGCATTCTGGGAGTTGTAGTGTCCAGCTCCAGCGTTCTCCGGTGCCCACCCGAGATGTGCGCAGGAACGGGGGTGATGACGACTGGCTTTGACATCTGATTGGCTGTCTGGAAAAATGAAAAGTCCTTGCGGTCCGGGGCGGAGACCCAGGAGAAGATGGGGCGGGACCCCGTGTGGGAGGAGGCGGAGCCTGTGGGCTTTGGGCGCGAGCTGTTGAAAGGCAGTTGGTGTGTGGGTTCGGTTGCTTGGTCCGTCCGGCGTCCCCCGGCCCAGCCCCATGGCTGACCCTGAGGAGTTTCGGGCTTCGCCGCCGCCGCCGCCTCCCTCGTCTCCGTCTTCGGGCGCCTCTTCGTCGTCCCTCAGCATGCCAGTGAGTTTGGGCTGGCGGAGTCCGAGCCGAAGCCACCACCCAACCGTGGACCCCCTGGAGCAAGTGGAGCTGCAGATCGGAGACGTGAGTGTCGCCGGGTCCGGGTCGCTGCTTGCAGCTAGGGTGCTCCAGCCTGCGATCCTTGCCAGGGAGTGGAGGGCTAGCCTCTGCTCTCTCAGCCCGCACCCTTTCCCTTTTCCCCTCTTGCTGCGATCATCCGCAGCACCGCAGCCGGGGTCCGCTCTCCGCCTCCTCGCACCTCAAAGAGTTCTTTGGGCCAGAGCCTCCTGCCCTTTGGTACTTTCCGAGGGACTTGAGCTTGCTCTTCTCGTTGGCCACCAGCCCAGGGCCAGCTGGTGATGCTATTGTGGGTCGCAGACTTGTTCTCTGTTGGACTTGAGCAGACCTGGGCTAATCCTAGCCGGCCGCGGAGATCATTGGTTTCACTGATGGATTAGACAGGACGCTTCACTGATTCCTGCAATGCAAAAATTTTGTCAACTTTTTGTTCAAGCTCGAATTCCCAGAAATCACCACCTGACCTCAGCCCACGTACCACTGAGGGGGTTGGAGGGTGTCAGTTTTCACTTTCTAGGGACTCTAGAGAGGAAGGGCAGAGTGAAGTATGTAGCGGGTCCCCTTCCTGGGAGAGCACCGTGAAATGCCAGCCCTGTGAAGACTGGAAACAGGGAACTGAGCGACACATTTTTTGTTGTCTTTGTTTGCATTTTTTAAAAAAAGAGATGACTGAAGTACTGGTCCAGGGTTTATTTTTATTTTTATTTTCCAAAACAATACTGGTTACAAATAAATGTGTAGACTAAGTACCGATGTCATACCCAAAAAAGTGCTGTTTCATATCTTTGGTGGAGAAAACATTTTATTTAAAAGTGAGTTTTTCATAGCTGTGTGTGTGTGTGTGTGTGTGTGTGTGTGAGAGAGAGAGAGAGAGAGAGAGAGAGAGAGAGAGAGAGAGAGAGAGAGAGAGAGAGAGAGAGAGAGATTTTAGATGTTCTGTCAGTTCAGAGTATCAGTTCTTTGGATTTCACATTTTTTTTTTGTAGTCCAAAAAAAAAAAAAAAAGTGTTCATGGGTAAAAACAGTGAACAGTGCTTTTGTTACTCTTGTTATCAGCAAGAGTGGTTTATGAGGAAGTCCTTTAGATGGTTCTGTCGCTTTTAGTCAAGGGGTTTCCAGGTTGCCTTGGTGAAGTGCATGAGGGTTGGGTGTGTTTTCCGTTGCCGGGCGGTGGTGGCGCACGCCTTTAATCCCAGCACTCGGGAGGCAGAGCCAGGCGGATCTCCGTGAGTTCGAGGCCAGCCTGGGCTACCAAGTGAGCTCCAGGAAAGGCGCAAAGCTACGCAGAGAAACCCTGTCTCGAAAAAACCAAAAAAAAAAAAAAAAAAAAAAAAATAACGACTTGTCATGTGTAACGAGTATTTTTGTGGCAGATATGTTTCCTCAAGTTACATAATAAAAAAAATAGAGGCTGTGAACGTAGCTCAGGGGTAGAGCTGTGTGCCTACTGTGCTCTGAGGCTTTGGGTTCAAGAAAGAAGCAGTATTTGTATTTGAAAATTCGCTTTTTTTTTTTTTTTTTTTAGAAAAACAAATGGTCATTTGGAGGTTTTAAGCTATTCTTAAGACTGTGAAGTTAGATGAGAATTTTAAAAATAAGCCTATGTGGGGTTCAGGGTGTAGCTCAGTGGTGGAGGCCCTGGGTTCGTCGCTAAGTACCACAACCCTTTGACTTTTCTTTCTTTAAATTGCAGGCGGCATTTTCATTAACTAAACTTCTTGAAGCCACATCTGCGGTATCAGCTCAGGTGGAAGAGCTTGCCCTGAAATGCACGGAAAATGCACGGTTCCTTAAAACGTGGCGGGACCTCCTGAAAGAAGGCTATGATTCCTTGAAACCCGACAACTGACTTGCAGATGTGGTCAGTTAATGACTCACACATAAGATATTTGCACATGGGCTGCATTTATGGGGCTGCCTGTCTCCAGACATTTATACTGAGAATGATTTTTTCTTGGTATTCTTGACTTTTGAGAAAGCAGAATACTGAAGGGTTTTTGTTTGTTTGTTTGTTTAATTGCTCTGTTACCACAGTGTTTACCTTGAATACTTTCTGCCCTCTAAACTCTTGTAGACTCATTTATGAAAGCTAATTCCATCAGTCAATAATTGATTATAGCAACCAGATCATTATTCGTTTTTCAAGAAGATGCCAGAAGTGCTGAGTTTGGATTTGAGCTTGGTTCATCCCCTAAGGCCCTTGATGGAGACTTCAGGTGGTGGGTCCAACTCCACAGGACACCTTCTCTGAAATCAGTGATGGCACCCTATTTACTTCTTAGCTCAGTACCCGAAGCCATATCACACAAGGCTCAGTGCCCATGGATAAGACTTGACAAGTGTAATTAGAAGCTACGTTTGCTTCCTGTTTTCTAGGATGAAGACTAATTGTTTCTCTAAGAAAACTGTATGAATCTAAACTTCATTGACTTGAAGGAAAAATATTCAATTTCTATGGGAATTTGGTTTTTCTTCTGTCTTGAGAAAGTCTCGCTGTGAACCCCACGTTTCCGTCTTAGCCTCTTGGATGGCAGGACTGACTGCTGGTGTGCAACACCATACCCAGTACAGGGTTTTGAATTTTGATGATGACTTTTAAAAAATATTTTTCCTGTTCTGTGATCCCATTTCTAAAAAGCTTTTACTTCATAGAATGAAAACTTGTATAAAATATTTACTTTTGTCTATTTTTATAGTAAGCTGCTTTCATAGTTAGTATCTTTTATTGTTAGTGTTCTATATGTCTGATTGCTATCTTTGAAATGCCTTACCACATTTATGGCTGTATGCTAGTATTGGAGCTTTGCAAGTTATTTACGTTACTATAAAGTTAGTTTCCAGTGTGTCACATTTAACTGTTTCAATGGGTTTCATATCAGTTGACCTTATTGTTAGAGTTCTAGTTGACCTGTACTGTATTTTATGTAATTTGTGCCATCTATTATCAAGCCATGTACTATGCCATCTTTTATCAAGCCATGTACTACCTTGATACACTCGACCTTTAAGTATCTTTGATATGACGTCTGTGTAGATATGTTGATGTGAACAGAACTCTATGAAGTCTCACAGTGGAGCTGTGATAGGGGACAAACGGATGGGCAAAGACTAGTTTTGACATAGTCATAGGTTTTTTAAGATTTTTTTAAGATCACACAACATGTATGGTGTGATTTCTGTACCAAAGAGATGCTTATTTCCGTATGAGAGAAATACATATATATTCTGAAAATTGCAATTTAAAAATGTATAAAAATAAATGTATTACAAGTCAATTTCTGTTTCTTTGGTCATTATTTAAGACTGTATGAGGTAGTTCAACCATACAGAAAAGGTGAATCATTTAAATAATCCCCGTGTATTCCTACTATGCAGAGTTAATGTTTACATTTTATTTTTTTTAAATCTTTTTCAGTTAGCTGTCCCCCCTCAAAAGTTAGACTCCCTGGAACTTTGCTTTGCTACCTCTTACCCCATCCCCTTGTTTCTCTCCACAGCCGCTGCCATAGAAGTGAAGTGGTCATTTGTTTGTTAGTTTGTGATTATATGGTTTTAAATAATTGTTGATTTGTATCCCTCCTACCCCAAATTGTGCAGAGACTGAGCCCAGG
The DNA here is from genome assembly GCF_049852395.1 of Peromyscus maniculatus bairdii. Lineage (NCBI taxonomy): Eukaryota > Metazoa > Chordata > Mammalia > Rodentia > Cricetidae > Peromyscus > Peromyscus maniculatus. The sequence goes on from NC_134857.1 coordinate 60,120,977, forward strand.
GCCTTGTGTGTGCTTAGTAGACCCTCCTTAGACCCTCAATGTGTGTATTTATATTTTCCGTATGCACTGGCTAGTCTCATGCCAACCGGAAAGGAGGGAACCTCAATTGAGAAAATGCCTCCGTTAAGATCCATTGTAAGGCATTTTCTGAATTAGCAATTGATGGGGGAGGGCCCAGCACACTGTGGGTGGTGTCATCCCTGGGCTGGTGGTACTTGGTTCTATAAGAGAACAGGCTGAGCAAGCCAGTGAGCAGCACCCCTCCATGGCCTCTGTATCAGGTTTCTGCCCTGTTTGAGTTCCTGTCCTGATTTCCTTCGATAATGAACAGTGATATGGAAGTGTAAGCCAAATAAACACTTTCCTCCCCAGCCTGCTTTTTGGTTATGGTGTTTCATCGTCACAGCAATAGAAACCCTAACTAAGATATCATACTTACAGGTATTTTGTTTTTTTGAGACAAGGTCTTAAAATGATACCTAAAAGTGACCTTGAATTCCTACTGTGCCTCTACTTCCCAAGTGCTGGGATTAAAAATTATCCCCTTTCATGTATTTTTCTGCTTTATTTTGTGAGGAAGCTTGAGGAGAATCATTTTCTTAAAGACCTAAGATACTTTTTGACTTGGCAAGTAGCTTATTACAAACTTCAGAGGAAATTTTAGTATTCTCATTGATGGGAAGTGAGCCACGTATCAGGCATTGTGTTAGAACTTTGGAACATTATTTTCTAGAAACCCATCAGCTCCGAGGAAAGTGATGTCTGTTCACAGAGCAGGAAATGGAAGCTGAGATTAAAACAATTTCCCAGGGCTTTTAGAGATTGCTCAGTGGTTAAGAATACTTGCTGCTCTTGCAGAGGATGCAGATTTAGTTCCTAGCACCCCCATGATGGCTCTGGTTCCAGATGACCTAACACCCTCTTCTGGCCTCATTGGGCACTAGCAATGAATGTGGTCCACATACACACGCAAGGTGAACACTCTTACTCAGAAATCTTAAAACCCTCGATATCCTATGAGATGAGATTATTAATGCTTGTTTGTACTATACCTTGTTGCCCAGAGGCTTCCAGAGACGGTAGAGTTCAGGTCTGTCCTTGTCCTCTCCTCATGTGTGGTGGTGCGGTGGGTGCCTAGATAGTTGGTTCAATATTCTGGATTTTTTCAGTGAGAGTATGGATAAGGTTTAAGGGTCGTCCCTCCCCTTTTTGTGTGTATTCATGTGTGTACATGTGTGAAGCAGGGGTCAAACTTAGGGACTTGTGTATGTTACTCACTCCAGCTCTTGACATTAATCATTTTTGTTTCTTAAAATAGGGTCTCATGTATCCCAGGGTAGTTTCAAATTCTTCTAAGTATCTACAGATGGTCATGGACTCCTGATCCTGCTCTGTTTCCTAAGTGCTCATATGACAGGACTATACCAGACTGAGGTAAATTTCTAAAGATTAAGCAAATCATATTCAAGGTAAGATGTTAAACCTCATCCAAACAGAAGAAGGCCACCCTGTCAGCCTGCAGACTTGAACTGATACATCAGCTCTGTAGTCTTAAGGCTGCTGACCTCCAGAATTATATGAGTCAGTTCTTTGTAATTATCTCTTACATGTATATGTGTTTATACATGTATACACATACACATGTCTGTAGAGAACTCAATTATTACCTAAATGTAATGCTAATATCTCTATAACATCTAACACTCCCAACCCTGATGCTTTTTTGGGTTGGGGGGAGAACTTTAAAAACCTATGGTGATCAATTGATAGATTAGAACTGAAGATACAGACATGTTAGAAGGTTATCGAAAATATCCAAGTGAGACATGATGACCCAAACTAAGACACTGGGTGTTGGGACGAAGAGTAGATGGATCCCAGAAACCTTTATGAGGTAGGTAGAATCAAGAAAATTTACTGGCTTCATTCCACACCAGAACAGATGGAACCCAAAGCAATTCAGTTTTAGTGTTGTTGTTGGTGGTTGTGGTGGTGTGTGAATGTGGACTGCCCAGACCATTGCTATTTTGCCACCTCCCCCAGCCACCTAGGGCTCCTGCCTGCTTTTCATCACCGGGGCTGTCATCTTTCTCCAGCATTGGAGCTTTGTCTCCAAATGGGTAAATCTGGACTCTCCAGTCTTCCTGTCCACCTCCACCCATCTGTTGTGAAAATTCATGGAATCCCTGGCTTCGGTCTGTTCTTTTTCCCAGACCCACCAATTTCTGGGAAGCCCAGTTTGGTTTCAGACTCGTGGCTCTGACCACAGTTCTGAAAGGGAACCTGAAGATCACAGAGAAGCTTCTTTCTTTTTCTCCCGTTCATATACTCTGACTCACCAGACCTCAAAATGGGCACTGATATTGCAGGCCTGTAGATCCGTGCCCTGGCTGATTTCAGCAGCAGCCCCAGGCCTGAAAGAGCACCGTGGCAAATGCTTGAGGCCTGCACGTGAGGCCTGCACTTGAGGCCTGCACTTGAGGCCTGCACTTGAAGCCTGCACTTGAGGCCTGCATGTGAGGCCTGCACGTGAGGCCTGCACTTGAGGCCTGCTTTCTCATCTCCTTGCCACCTTCGGCCTGCTTTGCTGGGATGCTTGATGAACTGAGGTTAACCTTGGGGACATCCATGACAACCCTATTAATAACTGTCTTTACCCTCACATGCCTTCCCCCACAACCTCCTCTAACCTGCTCTATACGTAATTTGGCTCTTCCAGATATCCTTCAGGAAGTTGATCCAGTCAAGACCCTGAGTGTTAGTACTCCTTCCTCATGGTGATGGTTCTGTCTTTGAATCTACTTATTATGGCTCCCACTCTTCTCAGTAAACTTATATTTTGCTCATTTCTTCCAGAATTCAACAAATCCAACTCCAAAAGGTCTTACAGTGAGGAGAACCTTGTCTTTCTGACGTGTAAATTCAGATACAAGCCTCGAACCCAAAGACCACCTGCTGACTACCCACTACAAAACTGAAGACCTAACTCCCAAACACCCCAATCAGCCAGAAGTAGATAAGCGGATTTCATTAATCCATCCATAGCTTCCACCCACCTCCTTTCTATAAAAATCATCCCTCTGCTTCGTGTGTGTGTGTGTGTGTGTGTGTGTGTGTGTGTGTGTGTGTGTGTGTAGCTAGCTAGATGGGGGGGGCAGGAAATCCAGACTCTAGGCGGGGGAGAAACACACTCAGCCCCCTTGCTGAGGGGGCGTCGGTAGGGATGAAGGCAGCATGACTACTGTCACATTGCTTGGATAACAAGTCAACCAAGTCCCACTTCCCTGTACAGAGACCTAGTGATCCCTGTCACGTACACTCGATTCTTCTGCCTCGATGTGTAGCATGAGTCATGTATCCACTAAGCCTGCTTGCTAGTGCAAGATTTTTGTTGGCACACAAATCCTATCCTCTTCCCCAACTCCCTTCTCTGTCCCTTACTTAGTATTTCTTCCCTGCCATGGTTCCTTTTGTAGTTTCATTTCACATACGTGTGCATGCTTACACACACACACACACACACACACACACACACACACACACACACTCATATGAGAGAGAAAATACACTATTTGCCTTTTGAGTCTGGCTTATTTCATGTTACATATTCACAATGGAACTTTATTTAGTCATCAAGAGAAAGAAAATGACATTTTCAGAAAAATGAATATAATTGGAGATTTCCATGTTAACAAATAGAATGCAAACCAAACACAAAAGCAGTAGTATTTCTATATACCCACAATGAACTTGCTTCAATTCAAATGAAGTTTCTTATAGATATATAGGAAGGCTACTGAACTTTTTGTAAATATGTAAATTCCTTTTCTTTCAATGAACATCTAGGCTCTTTATTTTCCCCTTTCCCTTTTTTCTGTGAACAGTATTAACAATAAATATGGATGTATTTCTGTGTTATATTAACACAGAGTACTTTGGGTGTACACCTATGAATTGATTAACTAGGTCACATGGTAGTTCTATTTTTAGGAACACTATACAGAAAACATTGAAATCTAGAAGCTTTCTGGTGGAATCTTTAGGGACTTTGAAATGTAGGTTTGGGTTGTCTACAATAAGCATATATTAATTTCTCCTGGTCATATTTGTGTCCATTTTGTTTCTTTTTATACTTTCTCAAGCTAAGACTTTGAACAGTATATTGAATAGGAATTGTGTAAGTGGGCACTTGTAGGAAGCACAGCTTAAAGAAAGCATTGGAGGAACCAGAACTGTTAAACACACGGGCCTAATTTCTTCAAAGGAAGAAAATGACTGACGCTTGGTCACCCAGAAGGCTGGAGTGGATGTTGTCTTGACAATTTGGTGATATTTTTGCTATTCTATGAGGCCAGTCTTCCTGAACTCCCCCAAATCCTGAGCATTGTTTAGGCTCTAATCCTGAGCTTTGTCTCAGGGACTAGAACCCATCCTTATGAAAGAGGTCCCTGTACTTTGCATCCTCCACCAATAGAATCTATCCTTACACTTATCCCAGATCCTTCCCCCTTAGGCCCCAGTCAATAGAACTCATTGTGAGGGTCACAGGTGCTTTCCTACTTTGCTAGGGAGTCTCTATGTAGCTATGCCTCAGCTTTGTTGCGATAATCATCACATGCAAACCTCTTTCCAGCGTTTTACTGTGCTTCAATGTGTAAGGAACAATATATCACAAGGTCAGACTCTAGAAGTTTTGGCCCAGCACCTGCAAAATTGGTGCTGACTTGAGTTCCATTCTTCACCTCAGGCAGATGGTTTTCCTGCCACCAGTGACACTAGTGGGGTCCCCGGCAGGCACTCTTACCTCATTCCCTGCTTTAGAGGAAAGGCCTTCATTCCTGTCCCACTTAGCTCTAGCTTTGTTTTATATAACCTTTATCATGCTGGCATGTGTCCCGTCTAGTCTTGGTTTCTTTAGATCTTTTATCATGAAGGATGTTGAATTTGTCAAGGGCGTGTGTGTGTGTGTGTGTGTGTGTGTGTGTGTGTGTTGAAATAATCATATGAGACCTGTCATCTTCTACTTTTGTATCAGATTTATTGATTTCTGTGTATTGGACCAACAAACTTACATCCCTGGAGGAAACAAACTTGGTCATGGTGTGTGATTTTTCCCCATCTGTTTTTGACTTTGATTTGCTGGTGTTTACACCTATGTTTGCCAGGAAATTGATGAGTAGTTTTTACTCTTTTGTTGTGCTCTTCTATGGTTTTGATCAGGGCTGTGCTGGGTTCGTAGAGTGAGTTCGCCAGTGGTCCCTCACTTTCCATCAGAGGAACAGTTGGAGGAGCACTGGTGTTAGCTTTTCTTACAAGTTTTGTTTGCTGGTTGTGGATATGAGTTGTTCATAGCCTCTTGATTTAATTTGGCTAGATTACATGTGTCTTGTCACCCTTTTAAACAATCAGTTTGTTGAAACACGAAGGTTTGTTTCTGAACTCTGAATTGGATTTCACTGATTTAAACACCCCCATTCTTCCTTTTTTGGCTTACCCTTTGTTCTATTTCCTCGTGATGGCGCTCACTTAAAGCAAAGCCAAGAGAAAACTGGGTAGGGAGTGACAGAAAAATGCTGGTTCTGAGTGTATAACAAAGCTTGCCTACCTCCTTTATCTTTGTGTATGCATGTATGTGCATATGTGTGCACATACGTGTGTGGAAATCAGAGGCTGATGATGGGTGTCTTCCCAATAGCTCGTCAACAAGCCTTGGGGATCCTCCAGTCTCTGCCTCCACAGCACTAGGATTACAGGCATGCCCTAGCACACCTTCTTTTTGAAGTGTGGGTTCCAGGAATTCACACTCAGGTCCCCGTGCGTGTGCAGCAAGCACTTTAACAACTGAACCATAACCCAAGCTTTACTTTTGCACGTTAGAGGCAGGGTCTCTCTAGGTTGTTGAGGCTGGCCTTGAACTTGTGCTCCTTCCGCTTCTCCCTCTCTAATGTTAGGACTACAGGTTTGTCCACCACACCTGGCAGCAAAGCTTCCTTTTAATAAATACATTGCCTTGACTCTCAAGTATGGAGACTCCAAGAACAACACAGAGGATTCTCTAAACACAATGTTTCTGTTTTGCATACAGCCATATTTAAAAACATTTCTGTGTGTGTGTGTGTGTGTGTGTGTGTGTGTGTGTGTGTGTGTGTGATGTGCATATGCACACACACGTGCCATGTCACACAAGTGGAGGTCCGAGGACAGTTTTCCAGAGTCTATTCATTCCACCTTTACATGGGATCCAAATATTGAGCTCAGGCCAGCACACTTGTATAGTAATGAATTTTATCCACTGAGCGTCTCACTGGCTCCACACATTATATCTGACGCTGTCATCTTTGAGTATTCTAAAACCTTAGACCTTAATTTTAAAATGTCTATGGGTCTTATGTTTGCTGATAGGCACAACAGAGAAATCTAGGAGCTGTGGGTAGAATTTGTGTTGTTAGTAATTAAACACAATATATAGATTAAAACAGCTTTATATTGTGTGTGTCCAGCACTTTACCTCCATGCAGTGTGCATAAATGCATGCCAGAAATAGATTTCCCTTCGTTTCCTATGCAACTATGTATTCACACACATGCACACGTTGTCAGGATAGTTACTTCTCTTCGTATGAACATCAGCCACCTTTCCCCACCTTGTGTCACTCGAAGTGAACTTGTCTTAACCATAAGTCACACATTTTGTGGTATTTACTTCATATCAGCAAATCCCTCTAGAAGCACTTCACAGTATTCTCTGAGAATAAATGGTTTCCAGACAGAGCCAGCTAGGAATAAGAGTTGAGTCGAGATGACTGAGAGACTAGAGACAGATCACAGGGGTCTGTGAAAACTGCTGGCTTCATGAACTCAGTGGGCATCTCTTGCAAGGGCCACATTTCCACCCAGATGAATGACGGAGCATATGCCTTCTGAGTCCCTTTTCTGTCAATAGACCTTCTTTGCCTGTAGTTGTACCAGAGTTGATGGATCATTTCCTTGAACGGTCTGGTGGTCAAAGTATAGATAATCGGGTTCAAAGCACTGTTGATAGGTAGAATAAAAATCACCACCCAAGAAGTAATAGTTTCTGGAAGAGAAAAAAATGAAAAATCTGAGTGTTAATAGATGGTTTAAGGCATCTCTTGTATCTCCCGTCTTCAGCCGCCCTTTTCTTTGATGTGACATAATTAAACACCAAGTCTCTGGTATTTTCAGGATGTCTTTCTGTAGTGTCAGTGTTTAAAGGAATGCCAGTGCTGTGAAGGCTGGGGGCTCTTTCTGAATGGCTTCTCCTGAATACTTCAGCGTGCCAACAAAAGAACACTGTTGGTAGGATTTACACAAAGTCATGACATATCATTATGAATCCATTTAAAGGAAAACCATGCCATATCATTATGAATCCATTTAAAGGAAAACCATGCCATTTAGCATATATCCCCCTTTGCAAATGTTTTAATGAATAGGAAGTACATGTAGTATTTCTCAGAATATGTAGATTTATCTTGAATGAATTTCCTTTTTTGCTATTTATGTAGTTTTCTTCTGCTTTCCTTTGTGGCACTGCTTGGGATTGAACCTAGTGCTTTGTACATGCTAGGCAAGTGCCCAACTGCTCCCAGGCCTATTGATTTTATTTTAAGAATAGGCACACATTTTAGGGCTTGTACACATAGGCAGTGTGTGTGTGTGTGTGTGTGTGTGTGTGTATGCAAGTATATGTGCACATATGTGCTCATGCATGTGGAGGCCAGAGGTCAATGTCAGGTGTCTGTTCTGTTGTTCTCCACATTGTTTTTTGAGACAGGACCTCTCTGTGAACTCGCCTAGCAGGCTAAGCCAGCTGGCTAGTGAACTCCGGGGATTCCCTTGTCTTTGCCTCCTCCCAGCACTGGGATTACAGATGTACCACTCCACACTTCGCTATTTACGTAGTTTCTGGGGAACCTAAACTCCTGCTTGTGTGGCAAGCACCTTCTAAACTGAGCCATCTCCCCAGCCCGCAATGTTTTTAGGCTTTAAACCAAATATTTACCTCAGTGAAATGTCTTTGAGTAGCTAGTGGCACCGGCCCCACAGTCCAACTAATAAAGGGCTGAGACAAGAGGGTTTCAAGTACATGGCCATTCTGACCTATAGCATGAATGAGGCAACTTAACAAGACTGTGCCTCAAAATAAAAAGTGGGGGGAAAGGGGTAGGGCTATAAGTCGGTGGTAGAGTACTTGCCTAGTATTATGAGACCCTAGGTTCAATCCCTAGTACAAAGAGACAACCCCAAAACCTAAACTAAAGCAACATAAAAACAAAATCCCCAAACATATTTGACTAAATTTGTCTTTTGTTGAAGATTAATTTTAACTTGTGTTTGTTCTGTCAGTGTATACACCATATGTGGGGGTACCCAAGGAGTCAGAAGAGGTGTCAGATACCTGGGAGTTGGGGTTACAGGTACGCCTCCCTATGTGGGCACTGGGAACTGAACTCCTGTGCCCTGGAAGAACAGCAAATGCTCTTACTGCTGAGCTGGGCATCCCTACAACTCTCTAAACTTATCTTAAGAATCAGCTTTGCATGGAACTACCAAATACTCAGATTTTTGGTCTGATGTAATTGATGCTATTCTCTCTCTTATTCTTCTAACTTGTCAGATTCTGTTATCATCACCTGTGGGATCAAATAAAACTAACTTGTGCATATATAAATGTAAAAATGTGATTATACACTGCACTACCTATGCAGTCAGCAGGGGATACTTGCATATTTTTTGTGATAAAATATGCATGACATAAAATTTGCACTTTAACCTTTTTTCACATGTACAGTTCTGTGGCACTGAGTCCATCTACATTGTTGAGCATCCCTCACCACTGCCAGTCCCAAAGTGTTCTCATCTTCCCGTCATACCTCCCATCCTCCCCTTCTCCCCTTCCCAGCCCCTATGTTCTGTCTATGAATTTGGCGATTCCCGGAATCTTGTGTAAGATGGATCATAAAACACACCCACCTTTTGTGTCAGGGCTATTGACTCAACACAACACCTTCAAGACTCATGTAAAAAGCAGCACGTGCCGGAATTTCCTTCTAAGGGATGGTGAGAAGGCTCAGTGAGTCAAGGTTCTTACCACCAAGCCTGGCAACCTGAGTCTGATGCCCAGGATACTCTCGGTGAAAGGGGAGAGTTGACTCCAGCAGGTTGTCTCCTGACTTCCACATGTGTGCCATAATACAGGTGTGTGTGTGTACGTATGCAAACACACACACACACACACACACACACACACACACACACACACACACACACACACACACACGAAATAAATAAATGAAAAAAATGTTGAAAACTTCCTTTCTCTATAAACCTGAGTAATGATCCATGTGTACTTCTGAGGCACCCATGTATCTGTGGACACTCTGCTGCGGCTGCCTTTGGCTGTTGTGACTAATGTTTCTGCGAACACGGGTGTGCAGATATCTGCTTTAGTGTTGGCTTTCAGTTCTCTTGGACGTTTATCCAGAAGCAGAATGGCTGGATTGTATGGCAAGTCTATGTTTTGCAGTTGCTGACACACTTTCCCACAGGAGCTACACTGTGTTCAAATCTTGCTATCAGTGCACAGTGTCAAATTTCTCCACCTTACCAACGTGTTCATATTCATATTTTCTCTCCACGTAACAGCCACTGTGATGCATGCGGTGGGCATTATTTCAAAACCCTGTGTTGTTTTCTATTATGTCACGCTCTGGTGCAGTGGTCTCTATCATATGTATTGTAGGGAGGAACATTTCTTACGTTCCAAAAACAATGAACTCATGATTTGGCAACTACTTCAGCTTGTTTTTCTTCCTGGTCCTCTTAAGCAGGCAACCAATTTCAGCACTGCCTATCATTTATTTTGGTCATTGTTCTTTGCTTTTTGTGGCACTTAGCATTTATGGAAAGAACCGAACAGTTCCTATCAGGAAGCATTTCCTTGATGATGGAACCAGAGCCCACATTACTCTGACTAATAGTTCTTGAAACGAGTTAGTGTTAAGAGTGTAAGTTGTCTTTCTTAAAATAACACTGCACAGATCTCTTCTTTCTAGGAAAAGCATGTACCTGGTATTTCCACCTGAAGCAGTGAAAGAAATTTCAGAATGAAAATGGGAATCCAGCATAATGCATCAGTAAACACGATGAAGAAGAAGCGTTTGGCAAGGACCATCTCCCTCTTCACCTGCTTCTGTATTTCAGTCGCTGTTATGGTGCTCTGATGAACACTGTAAAACATGCTTCCGTAGGAGAACACAATGATGATGAACGCTACCAGGTTAATGCCTGTTTAGACCGTGAAGAACATTGTTAGTATATGTTAGCATTCTTTTAGGAAAAAGAGATAAAACATGCCCTAGACCTTACTATTAAAGACCACAGAGCCCATAAAGTGGTACTTATTTATTTATTCACATTGTGACAGGGCCTTACTGGGAAGTTCAAACTAGCCTTCAACTTGACTAGGTAGCCTAGGCTGGACACCAACTTACAGTCCTCCTGTCTCAGATTACAAATGTGTACCAGATCTTCCTGACTTCCAGTTCCAGTTTCATGGTCTCATCCCTATCACTCTTGCAGGCCACTCACAGGTCTGCCTCCATTCCCCAGGGACCCTGCTGAACCTCTGGACCCAGCCTTCCTCCCTCACCCCATCCCATTGTGTCAGCCATCAATGCCTGGAGGCACTCTCTACCTGGGAACATGCTGACCACTGAGAGTCAAGTAGGCAATCTTCACTCTCCTTCCTGTCCTTCAATTCCCATTCCCCAGTCTCATCTTCAGCTCTGCAGCAGACCCTGCAAGGGCCTGTCCTTCCTCTCTGATTCCACTCTCTGGAAACTCCATCAAACCTTGCAGCAGACCCAGCTTTCCTCCCTCTTGCAGACCCTTTCAGTCCCACCTCCCTTTCAGCCTGTTCCCATTTCTTCATGTCAACTCCCAATACCTAGAAATACATTCAACCTGGGACTCCCTGTGACCACACCTGGAAGGGACTCAAAAGCACTCCCTACCAGGTAACCCACAGCCTCCATACTCTCCTAAGACCCAGAGAGGGCAATAGAAACCAAGGACTGGAACACTCACCCATTAAAGACAAGACCTGATATCAACATCTAGAATCATAATCATCCCAAACCTAGGTGCCTGGATGCCAGTAAAAAAACATACACAATCATTAATAGCCAAGACAATATGTTTCCAGCAGAACCCAGTAACCCTACTCCAGTAGTCCCCGAAAAAGCCATATAGCTTCAGCACAAAACAAGGATTTCAAAATAGATGTTATGAATATGCTCAAGTACCTTAAAGAGGGTATGAATAAATTTACTAATGAAGTCTGTGAAAGCATAAGTAAACAATGGAATGAAGTGATGAAAATGGTTCTAGACATGAAAGTAGAAATAGAATCACTAAAGAAAAGTCAACTGAGGGAAAACTGGAAATTAAAAATTTAGGAAGTCAAACAAAAATCTCAGGAGCAAACCTCCCCAACAGAGTACAAGAGATGGAAGAGGAAATTTAGGGCGTTGAAGACAGGGTAAAAGAAATGAATGCCCCAGTCAAAGAAAATATTGAATCTAAAAAATTCAGTCACAGGGGGCTGGAGAGATGGCTCAGAGGTTAAGAGCACTGACTGCTCTTCCAGAGGTCCTGAGTTCAATTCCCAGCAACCACATGGTGGCTCACAACCATCTGTAATGAGATCTGGTGCCCTCCTCTGTATACATAATAAATAAATAAATCTTAAAAAAAAAAAAGAGCAGGGCGGTGGTGGCGACGCCGGGCGGTGGTGGCGCACGCCTTTAATCCCAGCACTCGGGAGGCAGAGGCAGGCGGATCTCTGTGAGTTCGAGGCCAGCCTGGTCTACCAAGTGAGTTCCAGGAGAGGCGCAAAGCTACACAGAGAAACCCTGTCTCGAAAAACCAAAAAAAAAAAAAAAAAAAAAAAAAAAAAAAAAAAAAAAAAAAGAAAAAATTCAGTCACAAAACATCCAGGATATCTGGTCCACTATGAAAAGAGCAAATCTATGAATGATAGGAATAGAGGAAGGAGAAGCAACCTACCTCAAAGGCTCAGAAAATGTCTTCAACAAAATCATAGAAGGAAATTTCCATAGCCTTAAGAAGGAAGGGCCTATCAAGGTACAAGAAGTATACAGAACACCAAATAGACTGGACCAACTGAACCAGAAAAAAAAGTCCCTACTACACATAATCAAAACACTAAGCAGAACAAAGAAAGAATATTAAAAGCTGGGAGGAAGAAAAAAGGCCAAGTAACATATAAAGACAGACTTTTAGAATAACTCCTGATTTCTCTCAGTGGAGACTCTAGAAGCCAGAAGGGCATAGATGGATGTTTTACAAACTCAATAGATGACCACAGATGCCATCTCAGATTATTATACCCAGCAAAAAATTTCTTCATTCAGTGAATGAAGAAAAACACTCCACAATAAAACCAAATTTATTTATCCACAAATTCACCTCTAGAGAAGGCACTAGAAGGAAAAGGTCAACTGAAGAGTTTAACCACTCCTAAGAAAACATAAGGAACAAATGATTCCAGACCAGCAAATCAAAGGAGGGGAAAAAACCCACACCACCACAACAAAATAGCAGGAATGAACAAACACTGCTCATTGACAACTTTCAACATCAATGGTCTCAATTATCCTAATAAAAAGATGCAGACTGGTTGGGGATTTAGCTCAGTGGCAGAGCACTTGCCTAGCAAGCACAAGGCCATGGGTTCAGTTCTGAAAAAAAAAGAAAAAAAGATGCAGACTAACTGGATTAAAAAACAGGATCCATTGTTCTGCTGCATCCAAGAAACATACCTTAACATCAAGGATAGATATCATCTTAAGGTAAAGGATGGAAAAATATATTCCAAGCAAACAGACCCAAGAATCAAGCTGGTATAGCCATTTTTTATATCTGACAAAATAGACTTCAAACCAAAGCTAATCAGAAGAGCTAGAGACGGACATTATATTCTCATCAAAGGGAAAAACCCACCAAGAGGATATTGCCATTCTAAACATCTATGCATAAAAAAGTTCATGAAAGAAATCACTATTACAACTAATATCATGTATTGACCTTTATACAGTGCTAGTGGGTGATATAGGTACCCCACTCTCCCCAACAGATAGGCCATCCAGACAAAAACTAAACAGAGAAATGCTAGGGCTAAATTATGTCATAAATCAAATGGACCTAGCATATATTTACAGAACACTTTACCCAAACACGAAAGAATAATCCTTCTTCTCAGCAGCTCATGAAACTTTCTCCCAAATTGACCACATGCTTAGAAACAAGCAAATCTCAAAAGATGAAAGAAAATAGAAATGACACCCTGCATCCTATCTGACACCACCGATTAAAGCTGGACAAATTCTTGATAGAACAACAAAAATAAGAGAAAACTTACAAACTCATGGAAGCTGAACAACTCACCCCTGAATGAAAAATGGATCCATACAGAAGAAAGAAATTAAAAACTTTCTAGAATTGAATGAAAATAAAAATACAACATATCCAAACCTATGGGACACAATGAAGGCAAATATAAAAGGCAAGTTCATAGCACTAAGTACCTACATAAAAAAATCGGAGAGACCTCATATTATGAACTTTATGGCACACCTGAAAGCCAGAGCAAAAAGAAGAAATCACACCCAAAAGGAGTAGAGGGCAAGATAATCAAACTCAGGGCTGAAATCCATAAAAATAAAAATAACAACAAAAACAATACAAAGAATCAATAAAATGAAGAGGTTTTTTTGTTTGTTCACTTGTTTTTGTTTTTTAGAAAAGGGCCATACCACACTGATCTCTGAGTTCAAGGCCAGTCTGGTCTACAGAGTGAGTTCTAGGACAGCCAGAGCTACACAGAGAAACCCTGTCTTGAATCTGCACCCCTGAAAAAAATATTAAAGAAAGAAAGTTAATAAGGTTGATAAACTCTTAGCCAAATTAACTAAAAGGTGGAGAAAGAAGATTCAAAGTAATGAAATCAGAAACTAAAAGGGAGGCATAAAGCAGACATTGAGGAAATAGAGAATCGTTAACAATACACTTTAAAACCTGTAACTCCACTAAATGGAAAAATCTAAAAGAAATGGATAAATGTCTTGATACATTTCACCTACCAAAATTATATAAAGATTAGAGAAACAATTTAAACAGACCTACAACCCCTAGTGTGATAGAAGTGATAACCAAGTCTCCCAAGCAAAGTAACCTCAGGGCCAGATGGATTCAGCACAGAATTCTACCAAATTTTAAATGAAGAATTAACACGAATACTCCTCAAACTACTCTGCAAAATAGAAACCGAAGGAACATGGCTTAATTTTTCTTACAAGGCCACAGTCACCCATGTACCTAAACCACACAAAGAAAGAGAATTACAGACGAGTTTTCCTTTGGCATAGATGCAAAAATTCTCAAAAATATCTGCAAACTGAATTCAAGAGCATATCAGAAAGATTGTCCACCATGATCAAGTAGGCTTCATTCAGGATATTCAGGAATGGTTCAACATATGTAAATAAATTAATGGAATCTACTATATAAACAGACTGAAAGACAAAGTCTACATGATTACCTCATTAGATACAGAAAAGACCTTTTACAAAATCCAGCACACCTTTAAGGTAAAAGTCCTGGAGAGACTAGGAATACAAGGGACATACCTCAGCATAATAAAGGCAATTTACAGCAAGCCCACAGCCAACATCAGCCTAAATAGAGAGAAACTGAAAGCATTTCCACTACAATCAGGAAGAAGACAGGAACAAGTCCACTCTTCTCTCTCCATACTCATTCAATATAGTACTTGAAGTCTTAGCTAAAACAGTAAAATAACCAAAGGAGATCAAGGGAATACAAATAGGAAAGGAGGAAGTCAAGATGATATGATTGTATACATAAACTAACCGAAGACTCCCATCAGGAATCTTTTGTAGCTGATAAACACTTTCTTTATTTGCAGATGATATGATTGTATACATAAATGAACCAAAGGCTCCATCAGGAATCTTTTGTAGCTGATAAACACTTTCAGTAATGTAGCAGGATACAAACAACTCACAAACATCAGTAGTCTCCCTGTACACAAATGACAAACGAACTGGGAAAGAAATCAGTGGAACAACACCTTTCACAACAGTCTCAAAATAAAATATCTTAGAGTAACTCTAATGAAGCAAGTGAAAGACTTTTATAATAAAAATTTTAAGACATTGAAGAAAGAAATTGAAGATATCAAACAATGTAAAGATTGCACATGCTCATTGACTGGTAGGATTAATATAGTGAAAATGGCCATCCTACCTAAAGAAATCTATAGATTCAATGCAATCCCCATCAAAATTACAACAGTATTCTTCATAGAAATTGAAAGGACTGTTTTCAGCTTCATATGGAAACACAGAAAATCCCAGACACCTAAAACAATCTTGAATGATAAGAGAACTGATGGAGGTATCATCATCCCTGATCTCAAATTGAGATCCTACTTGAGTAATTAATTGAGTAATAGAAATATTACTACAGAGCTATAGTAATAAAAACAGTATAGTGTTGGCATAAAAACAGATATGTAGATCAATGGAATCAAATTTAAGCCCAGACATAATTCTACACACCCATGGATTCCTGATTTTTGACAAAGAAGTCAGAAATACACATTGGAAGAAAGAGAGCATCTTCAACAAATGGTGCTGGCCAAACTGGATGACTGCATGTAGAAGACTTCAAATAGATCTGTATTTATTACCTTGCATAAAACTCAAGTTCAGTGGATCAAAGATCTCAACATAAGGCCAAATATCCTGAATCTGATAGAAGAGAAAGTGGGAAATAGTCTTTGTCATAGGAAGAGACTTTCTGCATAGACACCTTAAACAACAATTAATAAATGGGGCCTCATGAAACTGACAAGCTTCTGTATGGAAAAGGACACCATCATTCAGACAAAGCAGCAGGCCACAGAACAGGAAAAGATTTTGATCAATGACACATCCAATATCTAAAATATATAAAGAACTAAAAAGAAGAAGAAAAAAAAAAACTGGGCCGGGCGGTGGTGGCGCACGCCTTTAATCCCAGCACTCGGGAGGCAGAGGCAGGCGGATCTCTGTGAGTTCGAGGCCAGCCTGGTCTCCAAAGCGAGTTCCAGGAAAGGCGCAAAGCTACACAGAGAAACCCTATCTCGAAAAAAAAAAAAAAAAAAAAAAAAAAAGAAAAAGAAAAAAGAAAAAAAAAACCGGACATCAAGAAAATAACCCAATTAAAAGTGGGGTACAGATCTATAAAGACAATTCTCAAAAGAGGAAACACAAATGGTTCAGAAACATTTAGAGGAATGTTCACCATCCTTAGTCATCAGGGAAATGCAAATCAAAACTCCTTTCGAATTTCATCTTATACCAGTTGGAATAGCCAAGATCAACAAAACAAATGATAACTCATGCTGGCAAGGATGTGGGATAAGAGGAAATTTTATCGACTGCTGGTGGAAGTGCAAACTTGTACAGCCACCATGGATATTGGTATGGCCGTCCCTCAGGATGCTATGAATAGACCTGTCTCAAGATCCAGCTACACCAAAGGACTCTACCACCACAGAGACACTTTCTCAGTCATGTTTAGTGCCACTGTACTTATAAAAGCCAGAAATTGGAAACAGCCTAAATGTCCACCAACAGATGAGTGCATAAAGACCATGTGATACATTTATACAATAGAATATTATGGAGCCATTAAAAAACTTCCACAAGGTCATGAAATCCACAAGTAAATGAATGGAGCTAGAAAAAAAAAATCATTCTGAGTGAGGTATCCCAGACAGAAAGATGAATATGGTATTCACTTATATGGGATGTTAGCTGTTAAGTCCTTGATCAGCAGGCTACAGCCTATATAAGCACAGAGGGTTTCTATAGAGTAAGATACTGGAGGGACGGGGAGAATCTCCCTATGAAGGGGAAGTAGATAGTTACGGATTGACAGGTGTGGGTGGGAAAAAGAATGGGAGGATCCAATGGGGGAGGAGCAGAGAGGAAAGTGGGTAAGGGAGAGAATACATGGAGGGACACCTAAAACTAAGGGCCAGTTGTGGGTCATATGGAAAACCCACTACAGTAGAAGATTTAAAAAATACATACATATTATGAAAGAAATCTAAATGGACTCACCAAAAAATGGGGGAGAGAAAACCCCAACTGGACATCTCTCACTACCAAATGAAACCTCCAGTGCCAAGAATGGGATACATCTAGTTGAGTTGTTGGTCAAAGGAGCTCCATGGAAAGCCGGAACAACCCAGGAGATTGCCAAGGCTCCTGGTGGCTCTCCCTAAACTGATGGGAAGGCCCTGTCACTGAAGACTACACTTACATATCTCCTTGAACACAGAGAAATCATGCTGGTGGTGCCTACCTAGAGCCGTCACCTCCTACTGGCTAGTGCTTGTGGTACCGGAAGTCACTCAGCACACTAGCAGAGGAGAAAGGTAAACACCAATCAAGCTACAAACCTTACGACCTACAATGGTGACCTGCCTGCAAGATACTCCGGGGCAATAGTGGCGCAAACATTACGAGAGTGACCAATAACTATACGATAAGAGGCCAACTCTGTGAGATGGAACCCACGCCCAACACTGCTCGGGTGGCCAAGGACCTGAGACCACACAGGCCAGAGACTTACGGGAAAACCAAATACTGCTATTAAAAAATGTAGCAATCAAACGTCTTCCAATGACATTCTATCATAGTCATAGACCAGCGTCTTGCTCAGCCATCATCAGGGAAGCTGCTTCTTGCAGTAGATGGGAGCAAATACAGAGACTCACAAGTGGACAATGTGCAGAGAGTGAGAGACCTGTGAACACTCAGGTCTAATGCATGTCTCCATCAAATTTATTTCCTTGGGGCACAGGAAACTGTGGAAGTGGAGGTGGGAAGATTGTAATAGCCAGTGGGGATGGAAGACACCCAAGGAAACAAGGCCTTCTAGACACAACAGGGCTGCATACGTATGAACTCACAGAGATTGTGACAGCGTGCATGTACAGGGCCCATACTGGTGTAAGTCAGATGGGGTCCTAGTGCTGAGAGGGGAAGTAGACACAAGCCCCCATCCCTAACCCAGAAGCTAATGATAACCGCTCTCAAAGAAAAAATTAATTTTTTCCAACAAAGTCTCACTGAGGTTACAAACCATACTTAAGGCCAAGCTCCATGTCCAGCAGTAGATGGCCAATACAAAATGAACTTAATGGTATCTTTTGGAGTTTTTATTTTTTATTATTTTATTTTTGTCTCACAATACTTTATCTGGGCTTTTTTATTTTTCATCTTATAGGTCTTTTGCTTATGTATATTATGGTTTCTAGATTTGTGTTTTTATGGGATTTCTCTGTGTGTGAATATGGGTGTCCCTACATCTGTAGGTGATTCTTGTACATTTTACTTTTCTTTCTTTCTCTCTTTCTCTCTTTCTCTCTTTCTCTCTTTCTCTCTTTCTCTCTTTCTCTCTTTCTCTCTTTCTCTCTCTCTTTCTTTCTTTCTTTCTTTCTTTCTTTCTTTCCTTCCTTCCTTCCTTCCTTCCTTCCTTCCTTCCTTCCTTCCTTCCTTCTTTCCTTCCTTCCTTCCTTTCTTTCTTTTTTCTGGTGTGTTTTCAAGACAGGGTTTTCCATTGTATTCTGGCTGTCCTGGAACTCGCTCTGTAGCCTAGGCCTGAACTCAGAGATCCACATGCCTCCTCCTCCTGAGTGCTGGGATTAAAGGCGTGTGTACATTTTCTTTGGCTTTTTTTCCTCTTCACTTATTTCTCCTATTCCGGTTTGTTTTTATTCAGTGTTATTATTATTAGTATTTAATATCTGTTTTCTAAGGAAAGAGCAAGAAAGGGTTGGGGTTTGTGTAGGTAGGGAGGGAAGAGAAGCTGGAGGAAGGATACCAGATCAGAATATATGATATAAAATATCTGTTTTCAATAAAAAATAAAAGATACCACCACCAACAAAAACCCAAATGTATACCTTTATGCCTAACTTTTAATACAGTCTTTTTTTTCTTACGTTTCTGCTTTTCAGAATTACTAGAGTACACAGAAGTCATCAATTCTTCTGACTCAGAGATACTGTTGAAGTAACAGAAAATGACATGTTTAATTTTAATTTAGCATATTAAATAAATTTGACAAGTACATTGGATCATTTGCTCTCTAATATTAATGATATCTTCTCATATTCTAAAAACCTGGTGCTGAAGTTTGAGAATATTTTCATTTTTTTGCTTTAGAATAGTTTCACATATATGCTGAAGCCGAAGTTATGTATGCCTGTACACAGGAATAGAAACAATAGCAAATATCTTTATGTTTATATTATTGGGGTAAGTATGTGAAATATAATCATTTGCTGTCCTTTAAAGAATGCATCAGATTGGAATTTATATGACAAAAATGTCATTTGAGGGAAAAGAATTCTCCTTGAGTATTCTGATTACATTCATCCCTACAGCCACAGGTTAGAAGGACAAAAGTTTATAAACAATAGAAGGCATAAATGAGTTTCCTACTGTGACTGACTCTGGCAAGAGTTGGAATATACAAAGGTTGGCAATGTATGGTTTCTTACCAAGAAAAATCACCACGGAATAAATCTGGGCTCCAGTACTTCCCGAATCTTCTGAATGAAGAGGAAAGCACACTCCATTGGTGCCATAATAGTCTTTAAAAAATTCCTTATTGCTGAGTGGAGCAAAAGCCACTATGAATCCAATAATCCAAATGAAAATCAGAACGGTGATTGTCCTGCCTTTTCGAGGTCTTAAACACCGAAAAGGATACACAATGCAGATGTATTTCTCCAACGTTAGGAATGTTAGAAGTAAAACGGATACTTCTGTGGACAGAATGGCCAAAGACCCAGTCAGCTGACAATGAACACTCTCCATCCATGGCTGTGCGTGTTTGTTGTACTCTCCCCGAAACTTGAGGTCAAAGGCCCCGATCACAAATAAATATACTCCCATCAGGCAGTCAGCACCTACAAGAGTCCAAAGTTTACAGGTTCAGAGAAACACAAAGTATGCTCATCTTCACATGAAACAGTTTAAATGACCCAATTTCTTCTATATTAAGAGGGGACATATTTTATTCTCTTAAGAATTCATAGGTTGGTTATGTAGCTTGGCAGCAGAGTGCTTGCTTAGCATGAATGAAACCCTGGCTTCCACCGCCAGCACAAAGCAAATCCCTCCCTTGCATGAGGACCCACTAATCCAGTCTCTTTGTAACCACAGTCAGGCCGGGTACTGCTCTTGCAGATGACCTGAGTTTGACTCCCAGCACACATGTCAATGAATTTACAGCTACCTGCAACCCAACTCCAGGGAATCAGATGCCTCTGGCCTCCTTGGAAACTCACACATATGCATGAACACACATCCACATACTTAAAAATTAAAATAAAACAGAAAACATTAAAAAGAGGAGACTGTAGTGAATTGTATAACCATCTCTCCGTCTTCCTTACAGTGTCAGTCTGTGAGACTGGAGATTCTCTTTGTTTTGGTCTCACCTAGCCCCATCACTTGGCAGTATAAATCAAACCAAAATAAAATCAAGTCTGTTACGCTGTACATTCAGGGGCTTAGATGAGGGGGACATTATTTGGTTCAGCTCTCTCACTGAAGTTCTCCCTGCTCAGCAAGCTAAGAGTACCACCCAAAACTTGGAGACACTAATCCAGAAGTTTTGTTGATAGAAAAATGGCTGTGAGTTTTGAAGTCTACAGACTTAGGAAATACGCATAATTATGAATAGCTTTGCAGCCAGCACAATTTAGGAGGGCTGGTGACCTGAGCTCACCTAAGCAGTATGCTTGTTCTTGACTCTCTCTTCCATATATACTTTTCTGTCTCTTTTGAGATTCTTCTGTTCAAAATTAATTAGCACTCAGTGTGTACACTTCTTAGCATTTTTGCCTTTTAAATGTTCTTTTAATTAGTGTGTATTTATTACATAAAATGATGATTTTTTCATTATGTATTTTCTTATACTAACGTTTTAATTAATTCTTTGGTAATTTCAAGGTATTTTGGTCATTATGACATTTTCATAAATATATATCATGTGTTCTGACATTATTTCCTTTTCAAGCAAAAATTGAGATTTTTTTGATTGTTTAAATATTTATTCTAAGTCCTTAAAATCACATCTTGTAGAAATCATAAAGCTGATTCTAATTTTTTTGAAATGCTTTTTTTAATTGAAAAATTTTTTCATGTAATAAATTCTAGTCATGTTTTCCCTTCCCCCAACTGCTCTCAGATCCTAACTCCCCTCCCTCCCAACTCCACACCCTTTTAAAAAATTGTTTTAAAGAAACAAAACCACAAGAAACACACAAAAAACCTCAAAACAACCCAAAATATATGAACAAAAGAACAATAAGACAAAAAAAATGCCAAAACAAAGCAATATGGGACAAAGGTCTACAGAAGACCATTGAGTTTGCTTTGTGTTTGCCAACTACTCCTGCAAATTAACCTGAAATGTGGTTAATATACCCAGTGAGATGTCATTGGAGTATACTAATTTTTCTCTCATGAGCATTGACCCTAATTTTTAAACAATGTAGTTATTCTCTCACCTTAAGTAGGGAAATTGAACTTGACTCAGAATTTTTTAGCTAACTGTACAAAGTTGTAAACATTTTGTTGAGTTCTGTTTCTCACATAGCAAAGCTTGCAATGAAAACAAATTAGACTCAGGCTTTGAACAGTGTCTGGAATAGTCAATGTGGCCACTCATGCAATGGTGGACATTGTGTGGGGGGCTGCTATGCTTGGTTGAGGGGCTACAAATACATACTCGGCTTTGGGACATCCTGAAGTCCAATTTTTAAAAAAAATTTTTCTTTGTAATCCTCATTTACATAATTTACAACCACATTTTGAAAACTTAAAAAAATTAATACTACCTGGAAACATTTCCCTATTCATATATTTTAAGCTTCGAGTGAAAAATATTCTAGTAGCTCAGAGACCAGAAACATGATGAGTGGTAAAATCAGTGTTTATTAACTAAATATGCAAACCAAGCAACAAATGCAGCTCTGAGTATGAAAATGTGACCATGAAAGGTGACAGTTTCTTTTTTCTTTTATTGAAAATAGATTCTTTTCTCATACAATACATGCTGATTATAGTTCCCCCCCCTCTACTCCTCCCAGTTCCTTCTCACCTCTTCTCCCCTCTGGATCCACTCCCTTTCTGTCTCTCATTAGGAAAGAACAGGCTTCTAAGAGATAACAACCAGACATGACCAAATAAAGTACAATAAGATGAAGCAAAAACTATCATATCAAGCAGGCAGGTGATGGTGGCACAGGTCTTTAATCCCAGCACTTGGGAGGCATAGGCAGGTGGATCTCTGGGTTTGAGGCCAGCCTGGTCTACAGAGCAAGTTTCAAGACAGCCAGGGTTACACACAGAGAAACTGTGCCTTGAAAAATCAGCAAAACAAAACAACA
The DNA here is from genome assembly GCF_049852395.1 of Peromyscus maniculatus bairdii. Lineage (NCBI taxonomy): Eukaryota > Metazoa > Chordata > Mammalia > Rodentia > Cricetidae > Peromyscus > Peromyscus maniculatus. The sequence goes on from NC_134857.1 coordinate 60,143,567, forward strand.
AACTATCATATTGAGTTGGACATGGCAACCCGACAGGAGGAAAAGAGTTCCAAGAGCAGGCACAAGAGTCAGAGACCCACTTGTTTCACAGTCAGGAGTCTCATAAAAATGCTAAGCTAAGCTCTAATACATAGGTAGAGGACCTGGTGTAGACCCATGCAGGCTCTGTGCTTGCTGCTTCTGTCTCTGAGTTCATAGGCGCCTTGCTTAGTTGATTCAGAAGGGGAAGTTGACAGTTTCATTTGTTCAGTTTAGACTTTTTTTAAAAAAAGATTTATTTATTCTAGTGTGTGTGTGTGTGTGTGTGTGTGTGTGTGTGTGTGTGTCCTTATATGTGGAGGCTGAATGAAAACATGGGATCCCATAGAACTAGAATTACAAGCAGTTATAAAATAACCACTCAAACCGGGTGGTGGTGGCACATGCCTTTAATCCCAGAACTTGGGAGGCAGCGCCAGGTGAATCTCTGTGAGTTCCAGGCCAGCCTGGGCTACCAAGTGAGTCCCAGGAAAGGCGCAAAGCTACACAGAGAAACCCTGTCTCGGAAAAAAAACCCAAAAAACAACAAAACAAAACAAAACAAAACCTCAACAACAAACAAACAAACAAAAACAAAAACAAAAAACCCCCCAAAAACCACTCTTAACTGCTAAGTCATTTTTCTGGCCCCTAAGCTTTCTTAGTTTAAAAACTAACTTTCTTATGACTAAAGTGATCTATTTTTTATTGTAGAAAATGCAGAAATATTGCCGGGCGGTGGTGGCACACGCCTTTATTCCCAGCACTCGGGAGGCAGAGCCAGGTGGATCTCTGTGAGTTCGAGGCCAGCCTGGGCTACCAAGTGAGTTCCAGGAAAGGTGCAAAGCTACATAGAGAAACCCTGTCTCAAAAAACCAAAAAAAAAAAAAAAAATGCAGAAATACCATATAATCAAAAAGAAGGAAGGTTTTTAATTTCATAATTCTAACACTCATAAAACTTATTTTCTCTCTGAAAAATTTTTAAACATTTATTTATTTTATGAGTATAGCCTTGTTTTCTTGCAGGTAAGAATGTGTATCACGTGGGTGCCTGGTGCCAACAGAGGTCAGAAGAGGATTCTCTGCAAGTGGGGTTATGGATAGTTGTAAACTACCATGTGGGTGCTGGGAACTGAACCTGGGTCCTTTGTGAGAACAATGTATGCTCTTAACTACTGATTCATCTCTCCAGCCTCTTTAGCCTCTCTCTCTCTCTCTCTCTCTCTCTCTCTCTCTCTCTCTCTCTCTCTCTCTCTCTCTCTCTCTCTCTCTTTCTCTCTCTCTCTCTCTCTTTCTCTCTCTCTCTCTCTCAAAAGATTTTAGTCTTATTTTTATTGTGCCTGTGTACATCTGTGTATGTATGTGGGTATGTGCACATGCTCGCACCCACCTTTGGAGGCCAGAGGTGTTGAAGTCCCTGGAGCTAAAATTACAAGCTGTTGTAACCCACTACATGTGGGTGCTGGGAACCCAACTTGGGTCTTCTAGAAAAGCACGATATGCTCTTCACCACCAAGCCATCTCTTCAGCCCCACAGAATTTATTTTCTAGCGGCAACAACATTTTTGCACACTTCACACCTAGTTCCTCTTTAACCAGGAAATACTCACAGCAGAGAGAAATGATGGACATGGCATGCAGCTTGTTCTCAGACCTGATGTATGGTCGCATACAAATGACAAAAATGTTTCCAAAGCAGGTAACTGCAGACACAACCCAGACAAAGACTCTCTGAATGATGCTTGCCAAGAGGTTCTCAAGGGAGGAAATCCCATCCGTGTTGGGCTTGCAGCTGCGCACATGCGGGGCATAGCCACAGTACTGAAATTTCTTAAAATAGCTGGTGTACAGAGAGAAGGCACAATTATAGCACATGCTTAACATTAACTTAAACATCATCGCTATTTGTTTTCGACATTTTCTCAGTAGAATATATGTGTTCATATAAGACTTGGTGGAATAGAAAACATTTCTTACTGATCCTTCATGGTTCTGAAGTTCAAAAATTAATTCTTACCCACATAACTTTACAGCAAAAGGATGTGTGGATAAGAACTTGAAGCAAGTGTAATGAATGCATGTTAGACATGTCTTAGAATTTGCATAGTTGGCTGGCTTGTGAACACGAGAAGGAATTTATCCAAAGAAGGTTTCAGTGGCTGTTCCCAGAATTCAGTCCATATAAACACATGGTTATAAAACTCTTATAACCATAGCTTGCCTTATCACCACTGCCTGGCTCTTAGGGGAAAAATTAAATGCTTTCTCCTTGCTGCACCCATCACTTTGCTGTTACAGAAGTTATAATAATATTACATTATGATCAGTAACTTCTAAGCATATCTATCACTCACAGTAGATTCTGAAACACAATGAAGAATTAAATGTTGAGTAAGTTACTTCATCTACAAAAACCCACTTGGATAAAGACATCACCTGGATAACCAAGAATTCCTGTTCTGTTGGCAGCAACACCAGCACCACTTATGGGCATTTTTTTTCAGACATCAGAAATAAAGTCTCTAATGAACTCCGTGAGATCAGTGTTAGCATCACCATAACAGGAGATAAATCTTCAATGCAGGAAAATTATTTAGTAGGAAATTTTCTAGTAATAGTAGAGATTAGAATTCAGACTGTGTCAGTCTGCCTCACAGGCAAAGAATGGTGGCAAAAAAAAATTAGAAATTATCTCTATAGTATAAAAAGTTACAGTAGTAAAGGATACAAGGCAGACAGTCATTTTGTGTCTTCCCAAAGGCAAGGTCAGTTGCTGATATGTCCACCTGGTTGTTTGCATTTCTCTGTGCTGGGGCAGGGCAGAGTATAAGGAAGGACATGACGTTTCTTTTTGTTTTAAGTGTCTGGGGGTGAACTGCTTTCATTAACAGAACTCCAGCAGATACTTGTTCGCTAGTTTGGCTGCTTAGCATAGACTCATCTTTTAGCAATAGTGTCTTGATTTCCCCTGAGGGAAGCCATCCTCCAGCCACAGGACTCATGGTAGACATATAGTGGAGACCCTCCCCTAGCCCAGGGTAGGCAAATAGCAGACAAGGAACCCTGAGCCTTGTTGATGGCATGTGAATGGCTTCTTTCAGCTGGGTTTGACTGAGAGCACTGTTCAACTCTTGTTCCAACAATACCTGCCCAATTCAGGCTCTTCTTTTAGTTATTTCTAGATTTTGTGAGCTACATCAGTTTCTTCAAATATACTCAGTTTTTCATGGTCAGACTGTCATGTTGAGAGCAAGCCAAGGAGCTTATAAAAGCCTGGTCTCTGAGAAATCATAGGAACAGAAACAGTGGCCTGTGCTAGACTTATAGTACAAGAAAGGTCACAGTGTGGATGACAAGGCATTTCTGAATCATTGAGAATTACCACAGTGTGAAGAGCAGTCTAGAACTTGCTATGACCGTCAACTCAAAATATGTATAAAGCTTATCATTAATGCAAAATGAGACACACTGCATAGAATTTGCAAAAGTACCATTTCATCCATGCATTAGCTCCAACACACTCTGACGTGAGGGACAATTATCGCTGGAGAAGAGTTCTCCTACCTTCATTGATTTGTAGCAACTATTTATTTCTAATTTAAAAAATATGTTTTTATATATTACATATATATTATATGTAGAAATACTTAAAAAGTAGAAATAAATAATTACTACAAATTTATACATATGTGTATGTGTGTGGTGTGTGAGATGTGTGTCTATACCTGACTAAGTGAAACCTCATGTGTGCCCTGATGTGTGTGTGGGGGTGAGAGAGAATGGCTCCGGCTGTTGGTCCTGACCTCCCACCTTGCTTTTGAGGCACAATCTGTCTTGTTGGTTGTTGCTGCATTTCATATTCCAGGTTATCTGGCTTGCAGGCTTCAGGGTGGATCCTCCTGTCCCTGCCTCCTAGCTCACTGGAGGAGTGCTGAGGTCACAGACACATGCCACTTTTTCTTTTACTTGGGTCCCAAGGATCTGAACTCAGGCATTTTAACCTGCTGAGCCATTTCCCCAGCCCTGTTTTTAATTGCTTTATGTTACTTATATACATTCTTATTTCTTCATCTCGCGACACTTATATAAAATGTACACATTACTAGTTTGTTAGGTAAACTCAGCATCTGTGAATGATATCAGAGATGAGAGTGTCTTGAAAAACTGAGTAGACCCCTCTCACATTTGTGTTTTTTGGTACTTGAAAATTTTTTCATAAAATTTTATCAGAATGTGGAAAACTAAAATCCATCCATCTAATTCGAAACTTTTAGAGTTAATTTTTGACTACTGATGTCCAAGACTATTTAGCCTGCTGAAAACCCTATAGCCTGGGAGCTTGAACAATGAGAATTTACTTCTCAGTTCTCCACACTGGAGAGTTCAGGGTCAAGGAGCCAGCAGATTAGGTATCTAGTGAAATGCTGCTCCCTGAAACATTCTTACTGTGTCCTCACAGTGTAGCTGGAATCTTAAAAGTTCTTATTAATAAAATCAAACCTGAGGCGAGTTATTGGGGTCCATGCTGGTAGATCAGAGAGACAGAACAAGCCACAGCTATCTCACCTCGTCGGATCCTCAGCTGGTCTTGTCTCCTCAGACTGGAGGCCTCTGAGTCCTCATCCGGAATGGGTCTCAGCTGAATTACTGCTCAAAAGCCTGAATGCTCAACCAGCCAAAATCTTCTAGTTTCTGGTCCTCACGCCTTATATATCTTTTTGCTTTCTACCACCACTCCCTGGGATTAAAGGCTGGCTTTCTGGGATTAAAGGCGTGTGTCACCATGCTTGGCTATTTCCAATGTGGCCTTGAAGTCACAGAGATCCAGAGGGATTTCTATCTCTGGAATGCTAGGATTAAAGGTGTGAGTGCCACCATTTTCTAGCCTTTGTATCTAGTGGCTGTCTGTTCTCTGACCCCAGATAAATTTATTAGAGTACACAATATTTTGGGGAACACAATACCACCACATCACAGGGTGGACAGCACAGAAGAGATCCTTCCTTCCTTCCTTCCTTCCTTCCTTCCTTCCTTCCTTCCTTCCTTCCTTCCTTCCTTCCTTCCTTCCTTCCTTCCTCATTTTCCATTCCTAAAGTTTGATACTTTCAGTTTTCTCATTTTCTCTTTCTTTTGTGCGTACATTCATGGTAGAGACCTAAGGAGAAGTTAGGAAGTTTCCCTCTGTTACTCTCATTATTCCCTTGAGATAAACCCTCTCACTGAAACCAGAGCTGGGCTGGTCACCTAGCAAGCCCCAGCGATCTTTCGTCTCTGACACCTCAAATATTCTGGTTACAGGCTCACATGGTTCTAGGCGTACATAGGTGCTGGTGAACTCAGATCCTCACACCTTCACAACACTCTCCCCAACTGAGCTATCTCTCCAGCATGCCTCCCCCTCTCCCTTCCTCCTGCCACTTGCTGGGAATCCATCAAACCCAGAGCTATGATTCACTAGCTCCAGTCTTTCTCAAATTCATTTTAATTTTAAGACAGGGTCTCACTATGAAGCTCTGACTAGGTTAGACCTCTCCATATAGACCAGGCTGGCTCCAAACTCAGAGATCCACCTGTCTCTGCCTCCCAAGCGTTGGGACTGAAGGTATGCACCACCACCCCTGGTTTTCAGTTTTGTTTTAAAAAGACACTAATGCTGTTCATGAAGGCTCTGCCCTCAGGAGCTAATCACTTTTTCAAGGCTTTATGTTTTAATAATACCATCACTCTGGGGTTAACATTGCAACATGGAAGAGGGACACAAATACTAAGCATACAGAGGTAAATTAGTAGAAATTATTAATCTTTCATTTGCATTTAGTATGGGTGTGTTATCATATAATACATGTGGGGACATAAAGCTTAAAATCAAGGTGAACAACAAGAAAACATCTACTTACATGTGAGAGAGATTCACGAGAGGTCTAAACATCCTTTGTTGGATATTCGTAATCTCAATTCCTTCTAGGCTGCTAAAAATACCAAGTAATGATCAAGAGAACATATGTTATCTGCAGCATAATAAAATAATTATTTTTGTGAAGGACAATGTAGTAAAATGGGTTAAGTTAACATTATTTTAAATAGAATGCTCAGACTCAGCCTACCTAAACACTTCTTCAGTTTAGAGACATGTATATCTTGGTTTTTAAAATATTCACAGTTCATGATATAATGCCTAATTCATGCTAACTATTCCATAAATATTATAGAGTAAGTGCATACACATTATATTCTAGACATTTTAATGAAGTCATACTTTTTTTCTAATAAAGTGCTATTTTACTGTAGAATAGTTAAATAAGATTAACTGAGGCTTATCTTTTAAAGACAATTCTTAGACATTAATAGAATTGTCTTTTTTGTCTTGTGGGAGGCATGATTTATGTAAGTGTAGAAAATTCCATTTTAGGGTAAGGATGCTAATCTTGGTTTTCAATTTTACATACTTCAGAAGAGGGAACCTCAGTTGATGAAATTGCCTCCATCATTTTGGCCAGTGTGTATATTGCATTTTCTTGATTGCATTAAGATGATTAATGATTGATGTAAGAGGGCCCAGCCCACTGTGGGCGGTATCATCCCTAGGAAGGTGGCTCTGGGCTGTTTAAGAAAGCCTGTAGAGAGAGCCAGGGGAAGCAAGCCAGCACACAGCCTTCCTCCATGGGTTCTGCTTTAAGCCCTGAGTTCCTGCCTTGGCTCTCTTCAATGAACTGTAACCTATAAGCCAAATAAACTCTTTTCTCCTCAAGTTGTTTTTAAGAGTGTTTTATTACAGAAACGGAGACACAAACTGGGACTTATGCCTATTGAAAATCTTAATTACTGAGAATTAATGGAGCGCCGGGTGGTGGTGGTGGTGGTGGTGGTGGTGCACACCTTTAATGCCAGCACTCAGGAGTCAGAGGCAGGTGGATCTCTGTGAGTGCAAGGCCAGCCTGGTCTACACAGTGAGTTTCGGGACAGCCAGAGCTACACACAGAGAAACCCTGTCTTGAAGCCGCCCCACCCAAAAGAAAAAAGAATTAATGGAGCAATGAATATGCCCCATACATTCAGAGAGTGTAAATGCACAATTCAGTATAAGATCCTGGTGACAGAGAGAGAGAGAGATGTAGAGATTCATTATCATTTAATTTTTAGCTTATTAATACTTGAGGTAGAAGTAATAACTATCTGTTTGTAGTCAACCAAGGACTCATATTTTTGTGGAGCTGGAAATGAAACATAATTAAAAGACATAAAACACACATGTTGTTAGTATTGGAGCAAAATTGTATATGAATATACTTACAGAGACTTGAGTTTGCTAAGATAATCAAATTGATTTACTTGAATTTTCTGGATTGGATTATAGGAAATATTCCTGTTTGAAAGAAGACAGCAATAAGTTATTGTCCTTAGGTCATGGGAATTTATTTGTTGACTTTGAATGGATTTGAAACATTTACAAAAAAAAAATAGTACAGCTCAAAGTATATTGAAGATTCAAATGGAAGACATGAGACCATAGAGGAAGATTTCCATGACATTGGCCTGACAGTGACTTCCAAAGCTCAGACAGGAAAAGCCTGGATGGGACTTCCAAAATGCAGACAGTAAAGCAACAAAAGACAAAGAGGACCACATTAAACTAAAAAGCTTTTTCACACCATAAAAGAAGTCTTCAGCATGGAAGAAACGATTTGCAAAGCCTTCTCTCCTTTCCTCCACTTCTTTGTTTTGCTCTTGGGAGGGTAAGGACACACTCTGCCACTGAACCCAGATCCCTACCCCTGCGAAGCATATATCTGGTGATGAATTAATATCTACAAAGATATAAGGAGCTCGATGCAACTGTAAAAAGACAAATAATCTGATTGAGAAATAGACAAAGAATCTGAGCAGACATTTCTCAAAAGAAGACACACAAGTGACCAGCAGATATATAAAACACATTCAGAATTAGTGTTCATCAGAAAATGCTAATTTTTTTTATTAGAGACAAGGTATAGCTGAGGATGACATTAAACTTCACTGGATTTGGCCTTGACTTTTGAACTTCTGAACCTCAAGAACAGGAGCCACACAAAATTATATTGCTTAAAAATGAGCCAGGCTGTGGTATGCTGTTATAGCAGCAGAAGATGGACCAGATCAATACCAATGAAGGGAAAGATAGTCTTGTTTGTGGCATTGGAAGACACAGTCCCTATTAAAGTTTATGAACTCATGTAAGACATCAAAGGAACACAAATAGTAAAAACAATCTTGAAAGAAGAACAAGAAAGTTAGGGTTTGCACAATAATCTGCAGCTATGTAGACCAAAGGGATCAACTATAGAGCCCCGGAACAGCCCCACTCAGACATAATCAGATAACTTTAGACACAGGCATTCAATAAGGAAAGGACAATCTTTTCAACAAATAGTGCTGGGAAAACTAGATATCCTCATGCAAAGGAATAGAATCAGACCCTTCTGTACCGTGTACTCAAATGGATCACATGCTTGCATGTAAAGCTATCAAACTAGAAGAAACTATAGGAAGAAAATGGCAGCTATGCCCAGGAGAGAGAAAGTACAATAGCTGCTGCCAGGGCTGGGGCAGGGCAAAGGTAGAGTTAGTAACTGGATGGTTACAGGGTTTCAGCTTTGTAAGAAGTAAAAACCTATGGGGGCAGATGTTGTGAGAGTTGAACAACAATATGGAAGATCTTGATGTAATCCAATGGTACAGAAACAGATGGATGATTCATTGCTATGTATACTTTACCACAATTACAAAATAAGATCAAGAAAGGAAGTGGCAAGCTAATGACTTACAATTGTGACAGCTCCTTCAGGTCCTTAAATATGTTTGGTGGAAGATTTTCAATCCTATTACTTCCCAAATCCCTAGGGAAACAATTGCAAGCATGTCACACTGTTTTCTGAAGACTTCATTCATTGGTAAAAAATTCATTAAGAAACTATTTACAACTTTCCAACAGTGCCATTGGTGAGTTGTGATAAATACCAAGAAGTAAGTGTCTCCTTAGGGTGGGGATTGAAGTCACTGCCTAGTTCCTGCTCAGCATGTGCCCTACTACTCCAGGCCCAGGAAGTCAAGAGGCTTTAAAGAGGGAGTGAAATAGGGACACCCAATAGTTTATCTTGAACCAGGCATCGTGATACATACCCATAATTCCAACATTTGGGAAGTAGAAGCAGGAGGATCAGAAGTTTCTGGACATCCTCAATTATAATTGAGTGTGTTCAAAGCCAGCATGGGCTACCAAAGCTCCTCCTCCCTCAATTTTTAAAGTTCCATTTCATGTTTCCTTGGAGACAAATCATTGATGGTATTTAATCTGGCTTTGACATATTAATTTCCATTTAAGGTCTATATGATGTCCTGTCATCTTTTCTTTTCCCTTTCTCCTCTGTTTGAATAAGAACATGATTTGAGGTCTTGGCTTTTCTTTTGCCCAAGTTTGTTATGATTACCTCAAAGCATGTCATTTGAGGTTCAACTTTCTTTCAGAGAGATGCACAGGCTCATATTCTCTAGAGCAGGACGTACGTGTGCAGAGGGAAGTGCCTAGCATGATGTCACCTAGGAGATATAAAGGGCTTTCAGCAGCAGCAGCTGTGAAATTTTGCCAGTGGCAGATTTCATGAGAAAGGCTCCAATTTCTTTTAAACAAGAAAATGTCTCAGCGAACCTGAGTTAGGTGATTGTGGATTAAAACAGAAAATGTAACTTCTCCCATCCACCTCCAGGGGGATAGGCAGGAGAAAAGATATGTTGTCACCAATGTCAGTTGGCTACTCAACTTTGAAAGGCAGGATGATGTTTTTTAGATTCTTATTTTTATCATTCTTTAAATTAATAACAAGTCTCTGTGTGGTTATTTGGGAATTGGCTGGCAGTACAGAAAAGTCTGCTTACATGTACTTGTGTCTGTGTGTGGCTAAGTGTACAAGAGTGGAAGAGCTTGAGGAGACCAGATTGTCAGATCCCCTCAGAGATGGAGTTACAGGTCCTTGTAAGCCACTGACAGGGTGCTGGGAACTGAACTGGGGTCTTCAGCAAGAGCAGTGAATGCTCCTAACCAATGAACCATCTCTCCAGCCCTGATAGGATGATTGAGGCTGCCCCCCCTCTCTCTGACACAGGGTCTTATGATGTAGTCTAGGTTGACCTTGAGATTATGATTCTCTACCTCCTGAGTTCAAGGATTATAAGTGTGTCCCACCATGCCTAGCTTCATTGAGTTTTTGATGCTAAAAAGAAATAGCCGATCCAATCTGACAAATACAATCAACATTGTTATTGTAAGTGCCTTCTTTTCAAACTGTACATGCATATACTGAATTTCATGGCTGTCTTTGTGATTTACACAGTCATGGGTGAATCATCTATGAAGATTTGTTCTGATTTGTTGTGATTTGGCAAAGGAATCTGTACAATTTTTATCCTTCAGAAGTCCCTTCCATAGTTTACAGTGGCCGAGGCGACAAACTCAAAACTGCTCAGCAAGATATAAAATGTCTTAAAGCAGTGACATACGTTTCTAACATCACTTCCTGCTGCTGTCTCCTCAGATGCTTCCCCACAGCCTACACATGTTCCAGAGCTCCAGTGAGATGCTCTGTGTGGGGCTTCCTCTTGATTATTGTAGTTTTTTCCTTCTGCCCTCTTGAGCTCTTTGATTCTCTGTACCAGGAACTACATCAGGGTTTCTATGACAAGGGTATGCTATTTGCTGCCAAGGTTTGCCCAGCACAGTGTACTCTGCCCTCCTTCAAAGCTAGAGTTTAAATCTAGACCCATCTGACAATGGGTTACCTCTTAGAGAACAGGCTAGTTTTGGCCTTGTAGATCTGAGTTTTCAGGCAAGTGTTTGCCATGGGATTAGGCAGGCTTTAGGCAGGGCTAATTATCAACCTTGCTCATTCTCTGCATTGTCTATGAGTCTAGACAGACTCTGGTTCTGCATTGAGGCTGTGTGTAGTCCACGATCACTACTGGTTACCAATGCGGAGTCTGCACCTGAGGCCACTGTTGATTATGACTTGCGAAAACTGTCCTCTGATATTTAGGTGGTGATTTCTAGTGGGATAAAATTAGAACAATATGGATCACTAACTTTTGTTTTAATGGCTAGACAATGTCTTTGGGTCATCTTGTCACATTTCTCCCTGTTATTGAGAGTGATTTCCTATGCACTGATAAGATTTGATTGTCATGTACCAGGACTTCCCATCACAGGGCCCAGGTCTAAAGACCTATTGAGAGGTAGGTGCACATTTAGTGAATGATTGGTAGCACATGTCAAAAATGTTTCAAGCTACTCATTACAAAAGAAGTTTGGAGTTTTCAGTGGCCCATATGCTACAGGACCGTTTCCTGATAAGCTTTCTGTTCACCACATTCCCTTTACCTGCCTATGTACAAGGAAGCTATCTAACACTGTCCCTAACATTCTATCTGAATTCTTTAATTTTTTTTGAGACAGGGTTTCTTTGTGTAGCCCTGGCTGTCCTGCAACTTGCTCTGTAGATCAGGCTGGCCTTGAACTCAGAAACCCACCTGCCTCTGCCTCCCAAGTGTTGGGATTAAAGGTATGTACCACCCCTGCCTGGCTTAATTCTTTAATTTTTTGAAAATGATTTTATTCTCTCTCTCTCTCTCTCTCTCTCTCTCTCTCTCTCTCTCTCTCTCTCTCTCTCTCTCTCTCCCTCCATCCCTCCCTCCCTCCCTCCCCCCTCTCTCTCTGCACAGATATGTGCAGGTGCTTTCAGACTTTAGAGTCAGAAGAGGGTATCAGATCCCTTGGAGCTGGAGATACAGATGGTTGTGAGCTGTCCAAAGTAGATGCTGGAAACTGAACTCCAGTCCTCTGGAAGAGCAATATGTATTTCTAACTGTTCTCTTAGGCTTCTGCATGCTTTAATTTTTGTATGAAAGACTCAGTAATTCAGTGTTTGGCCTAAATAATTGTCAAAACGTGTAACCACATCCACTACAGGTTATTCCCAGACTAAAACAGACAATGATCTGAAGGGTTCACTGATGGCTCGTATTATCTTATTCTGACCACCAATCATCATAAGGCTTTAGGTTCATCATATAATTTCTTTGATGGCTTTGTAATTGTGCTATTGGCATTTAAAGGGGGCATTAAAATATTTTGAATGTATCTCTCCCTTCCATCACTGTGGATAGGAATCTTATCCATGGCAATGCTGTATTTCCTTATGGGTCCAGGATAACCCTTCAGTGTCAGCTTCAGAAGAATTATATCTTAGAGTCTTGTGGTTCCTCAGTCTGAGCCATCTGGGAAACTTAATGACAGATATTCTGTCCCCTTGAAGCAATACAACAGAACAGTGTAGGTTATATTTTACTTACTAATTTTACCCTCGTGTTACTTTTTGTCTAAAGCTATGTTTCCTTTATCTAACTTATCTCAAGTATTTATTTCACATTTACTTTTATAAGCTATCTGAATTGTTTTGTGATCCATGTTACATATAAATACTGTTTGGAAAGAAGAAATTAATATTTCTTAAATATATCAATACCACATATATAAGTAATACAAAGTAAAACTGGAAAAGAGCATTCTAAATACATACTTAGTTAAACTTACAATTCATCTAGTTTCTGGAGGTGTGTAAATGCATGCTCATTTAAGTGATTAATTTTGTTTTTCCTCATTACCCTGGAAGTAAAAAGAAAAGCACATGTTAACATGTCAACACGATTATCACATAGATTACTAGATGTAACTCCTACAAAGAAACCATAAAGATAATGAATATAGAGTGCATTTTCATATCAGAATGTTTTGAATAGTATGATATTATTCAATTTATTTATTTTGAAAACACAGTCTCAACTATGCAGCCATGGCTGGCCTCAAACTCACGCCTGACCTTTCTGCTTCAGTCTCTTCACTTCATCACCCAGCTTCAATTCGACTTTATTCCTAAATTTCATAAATCTTTTAACAGGGACAATACAAAAAATGTAATTTAGACTTGTAATTAGAAATGAAGAAGGACTTTGAAAGGAATAGGGAATCCTCACCTCTTCTGAACAAAAACTGAGTTTCTTGCAGCTATGAGCATAGGAATTGTTTTAGACTTATCTCCTCAGTCTGCAAAGTGTGTCTGTCTAACAAAAGGCTCCATGCACCACAGAGCTCTTATTTGCTAGTGGATAGAATTAGGATTGAGCTGCCTAAGAAAGAATGGTCTGAATGGACCAATTCAACGTCTCTTTAAGTTTGGAAATATGTTAGACTGTAGTACTTGTTCTTGACTGTGTGTGTGTGTGTGTGTGTGTGTGTGTGTGTGTGTGTGTGTGTGTGTGAGAGAGAGAGAGAGAGAGAGAGAGAGAGAGAGAGAGGATCTCATTCTGGGCACTTGCTGTACAGCTGATCCACATCGTATCCCCTCTTCACTGATGTCTGTGTTGTCTTTTAGCATAAATGATTAATTTGGGAAATTTCAAAGGGCTTCCAGTTGTTTTTGAACCTACTCTTTTATTTAAAAACTTTTTAGCTTAGCATATAGGATAATGGGATTCATTATGGCATTTTTATGCACACATGCCATAATACTCTGTTTGTCTTCACACCGTGACCCTTCTGTCCTCCTCCATCCACTTGCCTCACTCTTGCTTGTTCCTCTCCTCTTCACAAATGGTCCTTCATTTTGCTTTGATGTCATATGCGTGCTATTACTGTCTTTGCTCTTCTCCCCATACCCTTAAGATCTCTTCTTCCTCCTCCCCATGGTCCCCTTCCTACTTTCATAACACACACACACACACACACACACACACACACACACACACACACACACTTCACAAATGCAATTTAGATTCCATTTATGAGAGAAAGCATGTACTGTTTGTCTTTATGAGTCTGAGAGAACTCCACTCACAAGCAGGGTGTGCATGTGTGACTTGGGGGTACACACACACACACACACACACACACACACACACACACACACACACACGAGGAAAGGAGTCACACCAGCCTACCTCTGCACATTCTCAGGCTGCGTTCTACTCACTTAAAAGATTCATTTGGGGTTGGGGATTTAGCTCAGTGGTAGAGTGCTTGCCGAGCAAGCGCAAGGCCCTGGGTTCAATCCTCAGCTCAAAAAAGAAAAAAAGAAAAGAAAAGAAAAGAAAAAGATTCATTTGGTTTGTAAGAAGAGTCGACATTACTTAAAAAAAGATAGTACTTACAAAACAGTTAAATTATTGCAGGAAATAAAAGTCAAATTTCTTAAATTATGAATATGGTTGCCTTCAAAGTCCCTAGAACATAAAAAGAAAACACAATCAAATTAAATTCATAGACAGAAATAAATTGGCTAAGGATTACCTGCTATCTAGTAAAATATCTTTCCTTACATTCTGTTTACAATAATTTGTAAAGCAATTGAATTTACATATGTATATATATATATATGCTATATACATGTAGTATTATTGTCTGTCTTCTGTATCACTAGCAAAAGTAATATGAGGTCCTGGGTTCAATTCCCAGTACCAAGGAGTAAAAATGTTTTGAGTCATATCTTTATCATGTGTCCACAATGACATGGATATTATTACAAGAAATTGAAGAAAAAGAGAAATACCTAATTTACAGATATTTAGTATTCAAGCAAATTAAACATTTGTCCAGAGGTGCAAGGTGCTTCCATCAGCAGAAATGAAACTATAGGATCCAATTAGGCTGCAGAGGCTGTGGCTGTGCAGACAATATTCATTCCTTTATGTATCTTAATAATTAAAAAATTTAATTAAAATATAATTACACCATTTTCCTTTTCATTTTCTTCCTCTAATCTCTCCCATCCTTACTTACTCTCTCTCAAATGCCTGGCCTCCTTTTCTTTGATTATTATTTTTACATATATATACATACACACACACATATATATATACATACATAAATATATAAAAACAGTCTGCTGAGTCTGTTTAGTGTTGTTTGTATATATATGATTTCAGAGCTGACCACTTGGTGTTGGGTAACCCGTTAGGTGCTCGTCACTGGGGAAGACTAATTCTCCCTCTCTCAGAAGTCATTAGCTCCCTGTACTTCCTCATTAAGGGATGGGACCCGGTGAGATTTCCCCCTGTGGTTTTAGCTTGTCTATTAATGTTATCATTATTCGAGTCTTGGTTAGGTGGCCGTATTGCTGTGGTATCATGGGTGTAGCTTCCTATCTATTCTAGGAGACACATCCTCGTTCCTTGTCCTTCTGGTTCTACAATCTGCCCCCCGCCCCCCCGGTTAGTTGTTCTCTGCATCTTGACAGCTGTGGTTTTCTGTCATGGTCTCTATCACACACTATCCAGTTCCTGTCTCCCTCTCTTAAACTGTCCGGGAAAGATTCCGGACAGCTTGCCACTGCTGGGAGCCGTCGGGATTGCCTCTCCAGCAGGGGGCGCTGTGTAGACGTTCCTCTTGAGTGCTTGTGGAGAGGTCACCACAAGAACTCTCACCACAGCAACGAGTGCTGAGGACCAAGGGCAAGGCTTTGCACATACGAAGCTCGTGCCCTACCACCGAGCTGTGTCCCCAGCTGGGGTTGTTCTCACACGGCCCCTCTTCTTTGACCCCAGCAGCAGGTGCATGGTAGAAGTTTGCAGAGTGATATACTGCCTTGGACGCTGCCCTGAGGGCATCACACACTTAGTTGAATGGTTGCCAGACGGCATGAAGTTACTTAGAAGCAATAGTGATTCATGCGCGACAGACGTGTGGGAGAGCTACTAAAACCTCCAAGGAAAAGTCGGAAAACTCTAGAGAAAAGCCGGTGTCCTGCCGGCTCCAGGGGGACTGTCAGCCTTGCTTTGGGACCTGCACGGAAGTTGACATTGACAGAGTGAAATATATATGAAAGATTGGGAACGAAGGGATCTAAAAATTGAGTACATTGAAGAAGAAGGTGTATTTATGATGGAGAGTAGCCTAAGAAGTCAGGCTGTGGAATGAGCAGCAGATTGACCCTCTAGAGGCAAAGTCTTCGCTCTACAAAAGTGGCTGCTAAATGCTTAGAGTCTTGCCTTGGTTCAGGCTTTTGGACCTTGTTCCTTTTATTGTATTGCCAAGGGTTAAATCATGAACCCACCACTAGGTGGCAGTGCTCTCTGAAGAATCCGCGAATACTCATTAAGGGTTGCCTGCAGCAGCTCCCACCTCTGCAATCTCAGCACTGGGGAGACTGGGACAGGAGGATACCTGTGAGTGAGTTCAAGGCCAGCCTGGGCTACATAATGAAACCTTGTATCAATTAGTATCAATTCATATATATATGATATTGCGAGGAGGGTGCTTGGGATTCAACCCTGTGCACTAAGTAAGCGCTCAACCATCCAGCTAAACCTCCCGTCTCACTTGTTGATGGCTTCGGCTGTGTCCCATCACTAAGTCAGAACTGCAATGGCTGTTAGAGGACCAAGCTTCAATTACAAGGAAGGTCATTGACTCGTACAGAAAGAGCTGGGCTGTCACACTGACGCGTGCCTCTGGACTTAGGAATGCTTGCTTCCCTGGTGGGATTCTAAATGAGCACGTGCCAAACCTGTCCTGTGTTCTCGCTGGCCCCTTTCTCTTCTGTTGCAATCGGGTTGACAGTCGTCACGACTCACAAAGATGGTGTTTCTCACGATCTTCCTGTCCTTGTGATTGGACCCTTCTAGTTTGCTGTGAACTTGGATACCAAGCAATCCGCTTTTGAAAATTTCTTACAGAACAAGAAGTAGAGGGGGTTTTTCTGATTCTGGTGGGCAGTGTGTTGATTGAACTTTTAAATAGTAATTTTGGTCATTTCTTAATAAAGCAAGACAAAACAAACCCCTTTAGTCCATTTTTTAAAATAACAGGGCCCCACTCCATACCCCAGGCTAGCTTTGAACTTGTGGTGATTCTCCTTCCTCAGCCTTTTGCTTTAGCCTTCTAGGACTACAGGTGCGAGCCACCACACCTGACCAAATCTATGTCCTAAACTGGCAAATTTACTGGATGATTAAACTCTAAGTGGAGTGATATTTGTTACTAGGCAAAGCCATTGTGCCGACACATCACACAGAACCTATAGGGGACTGTCTCAAAACATCTCACAGCCCCATCCTCTTGTGATCAGTGCCAAGCCACGCATTCTCATCGCTCAGAATTTAGGGATAAACTAAAATGGCTTAGCTCTCTGCATCAACTTAGTAGGTGAGTGAACTGGCAGTGGGAAAAGGAAGTGTGATGCAGACCAGGTGATGTCCCTTCTGTCTTCCTTCTTCTTGGCTCCAAAATGTTTTTTCTCTTTCTGATATTGCATTTTGGTGAAGGTGTAGAGAAGCTAGTCAATGAGTATGTTTAATATAAAGATACAACAAAATAAGGCAAAGAAACTTGATACACTAGCCACCTGGCACCGAGGACCCCTGGTGTCTAATATGAGTTAGTCAAATTCAGAAAATGTAGCATATATATATATATGTATATATATATGAGAGAGAGAGAGAGAGAGAGAGAGAGAGAGAGAGAGAGAGAGAGAGAGAGAGAGAGAGAGACTTACAGCCAGTGGAGCCGGGGCATGTGCTGACAGAGGGGTTTGTCAGGCAAACGGGTGAGGGCATTATTCATCAGCACTCTAAAAAGAAAGAAAGCACCCAAATCACATTTTCTGCTTCTTCTCTATCTCTAGGCAAACCCAGTTATCACTGCTCTTCAGAAACAGCTAGAATCTCACGCTGCAAATCTTCCCACCGCGTTCTCTCTGTACACTCTGAAGTACCGAAACGCTTTGGTAGGAAGGACATGTCTCCCCACAGCAGATCTCACACCGGGAGCAGCAAGGCTAGCCTGCAGGCAGAAGCTTGTGCCCACCCATCAGCAGGGGCTGTGCAGAGGAGGGGACCTTTGTGTGCGGCTTTTCCTTTGCTGGAGTTGCTGCCAGGGAGGGATGGTGCTAAGGAGTACTTCAGTGCAGTACAACAGGGAGACTGTGCTCAGTTTTGGTGGGCTCGGAGAACACTGTTACAAAATGGTCAGACCTGTGAGTAGCCTTAGAGAATATGGGCAAGGTGGTTTTCAGTCAAGAAAGCTTCTTTTAAGATTTAATAATTACAAATTTAATGCTACTATGCTTAAAGTTTTTTTTTTTATTTCCGTCTCTTTCTTCAATTGGAATACTTTAAAGTTTTTATTGCATTGATCTAATTCTCTCTCTCTCTCTCTCTCTCTCTCTCTCTCTCTCTCTCTCTCTCTCTCTCTGCATGCCAGTTTTCATGTAGAGTTGATAGTCTGCAGGAGTCTGTCTTTCTACCACGTAGGTCCCGGGGATTGAACCATATTATCTCCCTGTTAGTTTTATTTGAGGACTTACAAGAGAATAAGAGAATTCAGTCCATAAAATGTGAGTGGGGAAATTCGGCTGAGGTGATTGTCTTCCATTATCCTGTCAGTAGGAAGAGAGCAGAGTGACATACGTATTTTCAGAACATTAAAACTGACACAGGGGAGCGCCGCACAAATGAAACATACAGCCATTCCAGTCTGTGGAGATCTTCAAAGACTCCTGGCTTCAGGAAGCTTATTCTGTTGTGGCTGAGGTACCTGGAGGAGACATAAGAGCAGTGAGTTTATTCTTTGTGATGTTTTGCAAGAAGGAAGGTAACGATGACCCTTCCTAAATTCTCTCCTCTACCAGACTCACCACAGCACTTCCAGCCTTTGGCCTTCTCAGGGCCAGTCTCACGTCTTGTGTCAAATTTAGCTTTAATTTCCCATAACTGGCTAATGAGTTGTCCATGTTTTAATGACCTACTCTGCTGTCATCTGGATAGGTACACATGGGTCAAAGGCTTTGCTTCCAGGGGGCACTGTAGGGAGGGCCTGAAGACCTTTAAGGGAATAAGGCCCTGTGGGAATCCTCAGGTCATTGGGGATGTGCTCTTCCACAGTGCCCTTGAAGGATGTCTTTCTCTTCCTTACTTCCCAGCCATGAGGTAGGTGAGCGCTCTACCATGCATTCCCAGCAGCTTATGCTGCCTCAATCACAGGTTCAAAGTAACAGAGTCAGTCGATCACAAACAAGCCTCAAAGAGTGTGAGCCAAAACCATTTTCTCTTTATAAGTTAATTATCTCAAGAATTCTGTTAGAGTGACAGAGAACTACCCGAATGGAATAGTTGTGGCAGGTATATCAGCCCACTCTTGGGAGGACATTGAATCTGGAGAGGCAGGGCAGGGATGCGAACAGGTAACTAGGCAACACACAAAAACCAGAGGGATGTGTACAACGTCCGGTTACTCTTCCATTTGCAGAATGCATCTGCTCTGTAAAGATGGGACACCGGGGAAGACAAGGGAGTAGAGACAGAAAGGAGGCACAGTTCCGAAGCCTCGTGGATGGAGACACGGTGTTCACAAAGCGAAGACGTGGCAGGGGTGCCCTTAGGCAGGGGAAACAGCATATGTAGAAGCAACGAGGACAAGAGAGGAAGGGGTTAAGAGAGGGCTAGAAATTTCAGTGTGCCATCGTCTCACAGCGAGTGGCACTATTAGGAGGCGTGGCTTTGCTGGAGGAAGTGTGTCACTGTGGAGAAGGGCTTTGAGGTCTCTTTTGCTCAAGCTTCCCTCAACGTGACTTTCAGTTGACTTCTTGTCGTCTGCAAGCCAAGATGTAGCCAGCACCACGTCTGCCTGCACGCTGCCATGCTCCTCACCACGCTCCCTGCCATGATGGTAATGGACTGAACCTCTGAAACTGTAAGCGAGCCACCCCAATGAAATGTTTTCTTTATAAGAGTTGCCCGTGGTCGTGGTGTCTTTTCACGGCAATAAGAACCCTAACTAAGACACTCACCATGGCAGGACCCTGGGAATGAACTTGGGATCTGGAGGGGGCTGTGCTGGTAAAAGGCCATGATATGGTTTATTAATGAGTCTGACTCTTTTTATCTACCCACCTCCGCCTCCCTCCCTGCAAAGCAAGCCAGTGCCATTATACTGTGTTGACGTCTTTTTGCCACGTGTGTTTATATCTCAGTCTCCTCAGTGAGGGAATCTTTGCCTTGAGTCTGTTACTATTATTGGTTTCTGACTCTTCTATTGACTGTCACCAGTGTGGCCTGGAGCAAACACTTCCTTCCGGTGAGCTCTAGCTTCCTCTGTCTAAGACGTGCATTCAGTTCCTCCCTCACAGGGTTACAGTCACACTGGAGACAGGTCATGCCATCTGAGCTCTGCACGAATCACTCACTGTTAGAACACTGTTTCGGCCTCATCTCTGCCCATGATTCATTTGCAAGCACTTGTTCAAGTTTCGCTTGCCCGGATAAATGGAACACATTGGTTTCTCTCTATTATTATTATTATTATTATTATTATTATTATTATTATTATTATTGAAAAGGCAGGGTCTCATCTAGACAAGGCTGGCCTCCAACTTCTGAGGCTTGCTTTGAACTCTGACCTACCTTCCTCTGCCTCCCAAGTGCTGGGACTGTAGGAGTGCATCACCACACCTGGCTTTAAGTGGTACTGGGGATCAAAATCAGAGCTTTGTGTGTGTTAGGCAAGCACTCTGTCATCCCCAGCTCCCAACTTTAAAAACAATTTCCCTTTTCTTTAATTTTCTCATATTTTATAGTTGACAACCTGCAAAAATTCTGCCAAGAATCTGATATTTATTTATTTATTTATTTATTTATTTATTTATTTATTTATTTATTTATTTATTTTCTCCAGGTTTGACTTTCACTTGTTTGTCTTTTAGGTCAAGCCACTTCCTTCTCTGCTTTGCTGGCCAGGATGCCGGGCAGGCAGAGAAGACCTAAGAAATAGCTTTTGCACATCCATGAACACCTCAGGGCTCTGTCATGGATCAACGCCCATCCCCCAAGTACAAGGCAATGAATCCAACCTTGCACCTCACCCACATCTCTACTGTCCAGTCCTCTTCATTTCTCAGAGGCCCCCTGCATTGCTCTAGATCAGAAATGGTCACTTCTCACAGAGTACCTGTGACGCGGACCTTGAGTGTCAACTTGATTGGATCGAGGAGCATGTAGGAGACCAGTAAAGAACACTGACTGTGAAGAGTCTTACTGAGAGGATTAACTATGGGGGAGGGGAGAATCCCCAGGGATGTGGGTTGCACCATGCTGCCTGCAAAGCTGGGCTTCTGAAACCACAAGCCATGTGGAATCTCCTCCCCTTTAGGTCGTTTCTGTCAGGCATTTGCCACAGTGAGGGAGGTCTGACTGGCAAAGATCTGTGACAGCAGAGTTGGTGTGAGCAACATGAGTTTCAACGTAAGTACTAATACTATGGTATTGCTTTCTCTCCAGACAATGAGAGGCTCGATGCCCTCCAGAACAGCTCAGGGAGCCATGACTTTCTTGGGTAGCAAGCAGCTCCTTAAAGACAGTAAGTCTGACCCACTGTCCTGTGTCCCAGAGACATCTACCTGAAGACTTGCCCAATAAAGGATGGGATGAGTACTTTTATGCACGAACAAAAGCACGTATTCCATGACATTTAAGAAAACTAGAGATAATGTGGAGTTGTTAACAGTCACAAAATAGTCTGGTGCCAAGGAACAAGTGGGAAGAGATGGAGCCTTAAAAACTTCCTTGCCTGCTCTGTTCTGCCTTTCAAGAATGTCTCCTGTATCTTAAACAGGAAGCCAAGCTGATGCTGGGAGCCAGGTGAGAATGAGCGGAATGCTGAGAACACAGGGCAGCAGGTTCGGAACAGAAGCAGGGAGGGGCTAAGGTGCCCAGGACCATTTGCTACCAATTGCCAGGTGTTCTTGACTCGGTATCACACTTTGGTACCATAGACTAAAAATATGATAGACACAGATTGGTAGGGTAAAGGTGGAGAATGAGGTAGGATGAAGATAAATAAGCAGGGTTGGTGAAATGGCCCAGCAGGTCAGTAGTGCTTGCTCCAAAACCCGGTGACCTGTGTTCAATCCCCAGGACCCACATGTTAGAAGGAGAAAACTGAGGTGGTCATCTGACCTCCACACTAGCCATGTCCTGCCTGTGCAGTGTCCTGCCCCTACCAGGAAAGAATGGAAGAAAACTGAAAAGAAGACAACCTAACCCAAAAGGAAGCAGGGAAAATGTAGGGAGCCTTTTATTTACCCAAGCTTCAGATCTGTTTGCTTAGAAGAGGTTGCTTGGTAAGGACATGGATGAATGTGATGGAATTTCAAAAGCCTATTTTAAAAAAGATTCCCTGGGCTGGAGAGATGGCTCAGTGGGTATGATCATTTGCTGCTCTTCCAGAGGACCTGGGTTTGATTCTCCGCATCCACACGGTAATTTACAACCTTGGCTGTTACTCCAATCCCAGGGAGCTTGACACCCTTTTCTGCCATTTTCAGGCACTGAATGCACAAGGTGCACAGACATACAGACAAGCAAAAATGTCCATATACATAATTTAAGAGGAAAATGGCTTTCCATGACACACAACTCCACACCCACTAGGATAGTTAGTATTGAAACAATCCTTCAAGCCGTGAGAGAATGAGTGTGGCTGAGGATGGCAGACACTAGAACGCTTCTGTGCGATTGGTGGGAGATTAAAACAGTGCAGCCGCCAAGCAAGGGCTTTAGAAGATAGTGTCATCAAGGAATAAAGGGGAAGTTAGAACAGGAGTGAAGGGATGAGAGTGGGAGAGCAGGAGGCGTGAAGTGGGGGATGGAGGTCCGGGTACAGAACAAAGTGTGGGGAGGAGTGACTAACACTAACAGCTTTTGAAAATCCATGAGGAAACCTTATGTACACACACACACACACACACACACACACACACACACACACACACACACACATAGTTTGAATGGAGTCACCACATGATGGAAGAAGATAATGCCCCAACTAGACATCGTATGGTACCAAGTAACCCAACCATTACCAGGAATGAGTTACATTTTGGGGGGGGGGTCTTTAGCCAAAGGGGTCCCATAGACCTCTCCAAACACTATAGGCTATTGTCAGCGCTATTCCTTAGCCTCCACAACTTGACATGAAGACCCTATTGCTGGAAACAGCATACTAATGGAATAGAACATGAAGAAATCCAGCTGGTACTCAACTGGAAACTTCATCCCTGCTAGATGGCATTGATAGTGATAGAAGTTTCTATACCTGCTACAGAAAGAGAAAAACAGTCATCAACCTTACCAAGCTATGAACCTTGACAGCTGTGATAACAACATGACTGCAAGATATGCTCACGGGTGTAGCCCATCATTTTTTGATTAGATTTAAGGCCGGATCCATGCGAAGCAACACACAGGTGATAGCATTAATGGCCAAGAACCTGAGATGAGATAGCTGGTGGGTCTGGGGGAAAGCCTACTACTGTTATTCTGTCAAATGAACATAGAAACACAATGACGCTAATGACGTATGGCTATACCTATAGATCAGTGCTTCACTGAACCCTCATTGGAGAAGCTTCTTGCAGTAGGTGGTAATTAACCTGTGGGAGGCCAGCTCCCACCTTTTAAAGGGTCCTACGAGGAGGAGAGAGGAACAAGAAACATTTAGGTAGAAAGATAGCGGAGAGGAGACAGACAGAAACACAGGACAGCTTTGGGAGGACCTGGATCAAAATCCACCAGCCCCTTCTGTCTCTTCCAAAGGGCTTTTTATAACAATGCCAAGGGCCAAGGCAAAAGCATATCACAAGACAAGTGCAGACCCGTCCAAACACCTGGTAACCACACTCACGGTCCAGTCATTACCCTATGCAGCCCTGTTAGGTAAAGCACACTCAGATCTCACTAGGAAACCTCTGTGGGTCTCCACATTAACCCAGAGAGCCACAACTAGACAACATGGAGAGAATGGGAGACTTTGGAGCATTCAGCCCTGAGCGAGTTGCCTTTATTGAACTACACCACTTAAGACCATGGGACTCTACATGGAAGAGGAGGTGAAAAGATTGCAAGGGCCGGAGGTGGAGGATGATTTTAAGGAAGCAGCATACACAAGACCTGCACAAGTGTGAGTCAGACAAACTCCCAGCACAGAGGAGTGGAAATGGTTACTGTCTCACCTCTATCCAAGAAGCTCTTTAAAACTGATACCTGCTGGCAAAGGGAAAATCAGTTTTCTTCAATGGAGTGACACCAAGTATATGAGCCTCACTTCAGGGCAGGCATCATGCCCAGAAGTAGTTGGCAAACACTAACTGGACTTCATGTTTTTTTCATTTTTTTCTTTCATTTTTCTTATTTATTTATTTGAGTTTTTAATTTATTTTACATCCCGACCACAGTTTCCCCTCCCTCCTCTCATTCCCTCCCCCTGTGCCCATCCACTCCTCTTCTGTTTCTGTTCAGAAAGGGGCAGGCCTCCATGGGTAACAACAAAATATGGCATATCAAGTTGCAGTAAGACTAAGCACCTCCTCTTGTATTAAGGCTGGACAAGTTAATCCAGTGTGAGGAATAGGTTCTCAAGAGCCAGTCAAAGCATTAGGGACAGTACCTGCTTTCATTATTAGGAGTCCCATAAGTAGACCAAGCCACACAACTGTCACATATATGTAGAGGGCTGAAGTTGGTCCCATGCAGGTTCCCTGGCTGTTGGTTCAGATTCTGTGAGTTCCTATGAGCCAGGTTAGTTGTTTCTGTGGGTTTTCTTGTGATATCCTTGACCCCTCTGGCTCCTACAATCCTTCTTCCCTTTCTTAAGCAGGATTCCTCAAACTTGGGCTAATGTTTGGCTTTGGGTCTTTGTATCTGTTTTTATCAGTTACTAGATGAAGGCTCTTTGATGACAATTGGGGTAGTCACCAATCTGATCACAGGAGATGGCCAGTTCAGGTTATGTATCCACTATTGCTAGGAGTCTTAGCTGGGGTCAACCTTGTAGATTCATGAGCACCAAAATTATACAATGGATAAAAGAAAACATCTTCAACAAATGGGATTGGCATAACTGGATGTCAGCATGTAGATGAATGCAAATATATCTATCACCTTGCACAAAACTGAAGTCCAAGTGGATCAAAGACCTCTACATAAATCCAGTAACACTGAACCTGATAGAAGTGAAAGTGGGAAAGAGCCTTGAATGCATTGGCACTGGAGACAACTTCCTGAATAGAACACCAGTAGCACAGACGCTAAGACTGACAATGAATGGGACCTCCTGAAACTGAGAAGCTTCTGTAAGGCAAAGGACACTGTTAATAAGATAAAACAGCAGCCCACAGAATGAGAAAAGATCCTCACCAATCCCACATTCAACAGAGGGCTGATCTCCAAAAATATATAAAGAACTCAAGAAACTAAACAGCAAAATACCAAGCAATCCAATTAAAAGTGGGATGCAGACTAAACAGAAGAATCTCAAATGGCTGAGAGACATTCAAGGAATTGATCAACATCCTTAGTCATCAGGGAAATACAAATCAAAATGACTCTGAGATTCCATCTTATACCTGTCAGAATGGCTAAGATCAGAAACACTGATGACAGCTTATGGAGAGGATGTTGAGTAAGGGGAACACTCCTCCATTGCTGGTGGGAATGCAAACTTGTATAGCCACTTTGGAAATCAGTATGACAGTTTCTCAGAAAATTGGGAATCAATCTACCTCAAGACCCAGCAATACCACTCTTGGGCATATGTCCAAAGACTGCTCAATCATACCACAAGGGCACTTCTTCAACTATGTTCATAGCAGCACTATTTATAATAGCCAGAACCTGGAAGCAACCTAGATGCCCTTCAACTGAAGAATGGATAAAGAAAATGTGGTACATATACACAATGGAGTATTATTCACCTGTTAAAAACAATGACATTGGGGAATTTGAAGGCAAATGGATGGAATTTGAAAAAAGGAATCATCCTGTGTGAGGTAACCCAGACCCAGAAAGACAAACATGGTATGTACCCACTCATAAGTGGATATTAGCTGTAAAGTAAAGAATAACCATGCTACAATCCACAGACCCAGAGAGGCTAGGTAACAAGGAAGGCCCAAGGGGGAGATGCATGGATCTCCCTGGGAAGGGGAAATAGAGGAGATCTCCTGGGTGGACTTGGGGGTGGGTGGGTGGGGATGGGAACTTGAGGGATTGTGTTGGGGGGGGGTGGATGGAGGGGTAGAGTGCTGAAAGAGGTGACTGAAAAGGGGGGCATTT
Source organism: Peromyscus maniculatus bairdii (assembly GCF_049852395.1). Lineage (NCBI taxonomy): Eukaryota > Metazoa > Chordata > Mammalia > Rodentia > Cricetidae > Peromyscus > Peromyscus maniculatus. Next base: position 60,169,768 of record NC_134857.1, read on the forward strand.
TGGGGTCAGGTGCAAACCCAATGCAAGGGAAACTCCCATGAATCTACAAGGATGCCCCCAGCTAAGACTTTTTTCATTTTTTTTAAGAGAGAGAAAAAAAAATGTGAAGTTGAGTGGGTAGGGAAGGGGATGGATCCAGGAGAAGTTGGGGCACAGGAAAGAATATGATAAAATATACTACATAAAATTCTCAAAGAATTAAAAAAAAAATGCTGCTGCTGGAGAAGCAGTACAGTAGCTTCCAGAAGGAAGGAAAAAAAGCAGGTAGAATCAACACAGGAACAACAATTCTACTCCCTGGCTTAGCTCACCCAAGAGAACTGAAAGCAGGCACTCACGTAAATGTGTGGACTGAGTAATAGTATTACCATAACAGAATAAGATGCAAATTCCCAATCACCCATGGACAGACGGGTGAATAAACAAAATGTGGTACATATATACACAACGAAATACTATGCAGCCTTGAAAAAGAGAAAATTCCCATACACGCTACAGGGAGGAATGCCAGAGACATTGGGCAAAGTGAGGTAGAAAACAAACCAGATTCCACGGTCAATAGCTTTGCTCTTTTAAATTTATTATATGTTCAACATTTATTTGCCTAGCACCTCTTGTTCTTGGGTTACAGGCACACAACCACCAGGGTTTTTGTTTGTTTTTTTGAGACAGAGTTTCTCTGTAGTCCTGGCTGTTCTGTAATTCACTCTGTAGACCAGGTTGTCCTGGAACTCACAGAGATCCACTAGCCTCTGCCTCCCTAGTACTGGGATTAAAGCTGTGCACTACCACCGCCCGGTCCCTCAATCTATTATATGTTAAACGTTTATAAGGTCGGATTTAACATTATAAGTCAGTTGTGGTGCTCATGACTTTAATCCCAGTACTCCACAAGTAGAAGCAGGCAGATCTCTGTGAGTTTAAGGCCACCCTGGTCTACAGAGTGAGTTCCAAGCCAGGAAGCTACACAGTGAGATACTATCTCAAAACCTTGTGAAAATGCAAGTGAGCGGTTGGGGGAGACTCTCAGTGTGTGCCTAGCACACACAGGACACCGGTTTTACCCCCAGCATGAAGGGAAAAGCAGAGCGAGCAGAATCCCCGGGACAGCTGGGGAAGCCCCTCTTCTTCTCTGTCCTCAGGTTCCTCACTTTGACCAAGCTCCTTCAACGGTCACTCCTGCTGCCATGGCGGATGTACATGATTGAGTTTGTCTTGGCACAGAAGATCTGCCTGCTTCCACTTAGGCGGCCGCGGCATATCTAATGTCGCCTATGGGCTTTTTCATTTGCTCCCTCCCACACAGCCACGTGCTGGGCACTATTAGAGCAAGCACCAGGCAGCAGAGGGAGCTGGCACCCAAGGGCACTCACCTGGCAAGTAAAATCAGGGCTCAGCCTGAACACAGTGTGACCCCGATCCCATGTTCCCAGCCCACTATGACACTGTCCATTCAGCACTACTTTCAGGCCTCCTGGTACTGACTGTCCTGAGCAGGGGAACTGGTTTGGACTGGAATGGGTTAGCCTGACAGGGTGCTGGTGGTCCAGGGAGCCTTTTAGCACTCCCCTCCCTGACCTCCGTGGACCCCATACTTACAGTTTAGTGAGGCTGCGCAGTCCCCTGAAAGCAGAGACGGACACGAAGTGAATCTTATTGTTTTGCAGGCACCTGTGACCAAGAGTAGCCAAAGAGAAAACAACAAAACACTGTCATCAGCTTTGCAAGAGCCTGGCGGATGTCAGCAGTGGTGGTGGCACACACACACACACGGGCTGATGGCCTCTGTCAGCTGAGATGGTACATCTTACTGAAAGTATTGTACTGAAATTAGAAACTGACTTGAAAGGAAAGGGAGCCGCAGTGGATCAACTGACTGAAACTGGCATTTTGCTGTTAAATTTGTAATGCGCTTGAGCCAGTTTTTATTTACGAGTATGGGCCCTGGTAGCTTAACTATGCTCCAGGGGATGCCACCCCGCCGAGTATATGGGCAACTCAAATTGGACACGATGGGTCATTAAAGAAACATACACACAGAAAGAGGACACGCAGCTGGGAGGGGTGGGGAGGTGGGAGCGAATCTGGGAGGAGTGTGGGATGAATACGATAAAAATACATCGTATGAAATTCTCAATCGGTAAAAAAAAATATTAAAAAAAATTTGAAGCTGTAAAGGTACACAGACAGGAGTCAAGTGACCATCTAGAATTTTCTAGAGAGGAACTAATGCAGAGAAGAGCACTCACTGATCACACGGGCCTGAAAGCCAGGCTTTAAAAATTTCCTGTTAACATTGATTCAGATTTGTAAGTGCTCAAATAGAGTCAGCACTGCCTCCCCACCCCCCCAAGGTGTTTGTGACATGCTATCCCACAAACCGTATTGCACAGCAACACCAAATCTTAGTAAGTCGAATTTTGTTTGGTCAATCTGACATCCTAAACCTTGTTCACAAAAGCACTTGAGACAATTTTCATAAGGGGTTTAAATGGCCAAAGAGTGACATGTAAAGGAAAAAAAAATCAAGACTGGAAGAATATGAAGTAGATTGGACTGTCAAGACAAAAATGCAGGCTTATAGAATAACATCGAGTTCTCTGGAAGGTTAGCCTCAGTGTACTGCGTATTAGAAGTCACAGGCCCCAGGACTTAGCTCTCCTGTTCTGGGTACCTGTGCACAGCGGTGCAGCCCTGTGGACACCTGCCCTGGGTTGTGAGGGATGATAAAGGAAAGATGGCAGGCATGCCTCCTGTTCTGGAATCCAGGTCACCATTGTTCTGGAGAGTGTCTTTAATTTGTATGTGACTTGTTAGAAGCAGTAAGAAAGACATCAATAGGAATGGACTTGAGTTAACTTGAAAGTTGATTCTATCTGACTCTAACTGAAAATTTTACTTAGGAAATTGTTTCACATGACATGCTGTGGGCCCAGTCATGTGGTAGGTTATATATTTAGTAGTAAATATATATTTACTGATACACAGGGAGACTTGAAGGAAAGTGTTTTCAACTGTGGCGAGTGTCTAGTAAGCAGTGGATGGCACTGTCTGTATATGGAGTCAAGGTGTGCCTCTAGAAACCAGATAGGATGTTTTGTCATTAGGCTATTTGGATCACTGTTGCTTGTAGTAATTTGCTCAAGCATTAATTGAAGCGTTAGGAGTGGAGGCTTATGCCTGCAATCGAGTATCTGGGACACCGAGGCAGGAGGACTCCTCTTATTTCTAGCCAGCAGGGTCTACAGAGTGAGGTTTGTCTCAAAACACAAGCAGGAGCTGGAGAGACGGCTCAGCAGTTGAGAGCTCTGGCTGCTCTTCCAGAAAACCCCGGATCCATTCTCAGCCCCCACATGATGGCTCACAACCACCTGTAACTCCAGTTCCACGGGATCCAAAGCCTTCCTGTGGCCCACACAGGTACCAGGCATGTACGTGGTGCACAGACGGACATGAAAGTAAAGTTCCATAAAATAAAAATGAATAAATCTTTTTAAAAAAGCAAGCAAAATGTTTACTGTGTATGAATACTGTAGACTATGGACGACATTTAACTACATGGTCACAAGGGGGCGCTGGAGAACAGGAAGAGCCTTTGGCCTCCACACAGACTATAGAAACCAAAGGCGTCTGCACTTGGGAAGTTTTTTTTTTCTTAACTTTTATTGATTCTTTGTCGAGTTCACATTATGCCTTCTGATCCCACTCATTTCCCCTCCCCGTCTCCTCGCATTTGCCCTCTGCCCTTGCAACTTCCCTCCAAAATCAAAACCAAATTTAAATGAAAAACCAAAACCAAAGAAACAAAACAAAAACAAAAGTAAAACAAACAAACAAACAAAGAAGAATCTCATGTGGAAGCTGTAGCGTGGCCCGTTGAGTCACACATTTACCCTTTAGTCCATTCATCTTTACTTGTAAGCGTTCATTACCAAGAGTCAATGGTCTGACTCAAGGACTCTGGCTTCTGCTACACCACTGATAATTGGGCTCTTTCTGGGGCTCCTCTTGGACATCCTCTTGTCCTGTGTCATGGAGATTCCTGCTGTTTTGGATCTTAGGTTCATCCCCTTCACATGCTCCAACAGTCTATAGATTTGGTGAACGCTGGGGTAGGCCAACTCATAGCCCTGATTCTGGGCCTGGCTGGTGGCTGGGTTGGTCAGCCCACCAGCTTTCCCTCATCGTGAACACCTGGGCGAGCTCTCCAGCACTGCCTAGGCTAGCTCACCCAATGCAGCCTGCAGCAAGGGGCGGGGCAGTTCTCCTGCTCGTGGGCGAAGAGCTCTTTTTTAGCTGAGAAATTCTGAAAAATGGATTATCATTTGAGTTTTATTTTCAAACATGAAATACATTCTTTCCATGTTATCTGGTGCTTTAGAATAGTTCATTTGTACGAAGTAACTAATCTTTCCATTTGGTTTTGTTCTATTTATGTCTATTATATCATTTTTAATAACATCACATTTATTACACAGTTTAAACTATCAGAAAGACAAACAAATCACTGACAACAAGGCTGGGCCTTGGCCTTTTGTGGGTTGTGTCTTTCTTTTTATTTTGCTATTAGAAGATAAAACTAAAGAATTATGTCTGTCATGAGCAGACGATGCCAGACATAGATGGACGTGTTTGTGTCTTTTACCATGTCAGAACTTAGTGAATAACAACAAACTTGTGAGAGTTATTGTTTTGATTGGCTGTAGTCTATAAAGTAGTCGTGACAGCTTTTTATAACAATGGTTCTCAACCTGTGGGTTGTGACTCATTGGCTTGCTTATCAGATATTTATATTATGATTCATAACAGTAGCAAAATTACAGTTATGAAATAGCAATGAAATAATTTTAGGGTTGAGGGTCACCACAACCTGAAGAACTGTATTAAAGAGTCGCAGCATTAGGAAGGTTGAGAACCACTGCATGGCCGTGGCGATCACAGGTTCTCTTTTTATTAACTCTTAGCACTGTTGAGGGAAGTGTTGCAGAATTGTCGTAAAAAGGTTACAGAGGCTGTAACTCAGGGAGGTTTCGCTGAAGGCAGAGACAGAGCTGATGTAGGTGTGTAGGTGAAAAACAGATACATTTCTTTGGAGACTGACCGAAGGCAGGCACAGCCACAGAGCTGAACCTCCAAGGTATAGGACTGTGGGGGCGAGGTACTAGATTTGGATGGACAGATGGACAGCAATCTGAGTGGGTCATGTCACCTGTTGGGGACTGCTGAGCTGAAGCCCTCGGGATAGCTGGGAGTTCTCTGTGTGTTGGTCCTTTGACATGTACGCAGGGTGAACAGATGACAGGTAGGTAAAGCCAACCTACCACAGTGCTAGGCTTAGCTGGGGATGTTTGGCTCTTTGTTGGGCTGGTGGTGGTTCAGTCAGTTCATGGGTCTGGATTTTATGATGTGGTCTGAAAACATCCATGCACCAACGAGTTCCCAAATGACTCTGACAAATTGACAGGTGATATTTTTTTCACTCGTAGGAATAAGTTACTTATCTGCTAGTGTCTCATGGTGTGTGCTTGGCAGGAAGTGGTGTCTGTGCACACAAACACAATGGTATTAGTTCACTTTCTTTTTGTTGCTGTGAGAAAACACTGGACAAAAGGCAGCTTCAGGGAGGAAGGGTTTGTTCTGGCTCGCAGTTTGAGGAGACACAGTCTATCAAGGCAGGGCAGGCCTGGTAGGTGGAGCAGGAGGCGGCTTGTTAGTTGTTTTTGCAGTCAGAGAGCTGAGGGAGAACAGGAAGTGGGGTTGGGCTACATGCCCCTCCTCCACCACCCATTTCCTCCAGTGAGGCTCTGTCTCCTAAGTTTCCATCACCTTCCACTTGAACCTATGGAGGACATTTCAGATTCAAACCACAACACTGAGGCAGAGTCATCCTGTCTCTATATCAGTACTCAAAAGGAAATGACCTGCTGCCTTGTGATACTGCCCCATCCACGGCAAGGTGTAGCCAAAAAGCATGTTTTTCACATCTTGAAGCAATGCAGAGACTTAGATTATTTCCTTTGGCAAGAGGAGGTGTGGGGGTTGGAAAGGCTGCCAAGCCATCTTCAATCCTGTAGGGCAGAGGCATCACCTGAGTGTTTGGAGGAGGTAAGATGTTTGGAGTCCTCTGTCCTTTAGTCCTAATCAAGTGAGGTGATATAAATCCACCCAAACCATTTTCTTCTAGCCAGATAGATGTCTTTCTTTCTTTCTTTCTTTCTTTCTTTCTTTCTTTCTTTCTTTCTTTCTTTCTTTCTTTCTTTCTTTCTTTCTTTCTTTCTTTCTTTCTTTCTTTCTTTCTTTCTTTCTTTCTTTCTCTCTCTCTCTCTCTCTCTCTCTCTCTCTCTCTCTCTCTCTCTCTCTCCCTCCCTCCCTCCCTCCCTCCCTCCCTCCCTCACTTTCTTCCTTCCTTTCTTTCTTTTTTTGTTTTTTCGAGACAGGGTTTCTCTGTGTAGCTTTGCGCCTTTCCTGGGACTCACTTGGTAGTCCAGGCTGGCCTCGAACTCACAGAGATCCGCCTGGCTCTGCCTCCCGAGTGCTGGGATTAAAGGCGTGCGCCACCACCGCCCGGCGAGATAGCTGCCTTTCTTAATGGTTCTGGTCCTGACCTCTCTCGTGGTGTCTCTTGTGCTCTGGTTCCTTTCTTGGATGCAGTGAGTCTTCATTATGAGCAACATGCGTAGACCCGAGTGCTGCTTGCTACTGTCTTTGGCTGCCTGGGTGACCTCCCCTGGATTAAGGTCTTCTCCTGGAAGAGCTCCCACTGGTTCTGTCAAGTGGTTGGCCTTGGGTCCACTTTTTCTTCTTTGAAACCTTCTCCTGGAAGGAGTCCCAACAATTCGTGGGTAGAGTTTTCAGAGGCCACGCCCACCTCAGCATCCCCTTAGCTGGGCCATTTGCTTGATTCGCTACACATTTCAACTCCACAGTATCAGAGACTCTCATAAGGTGAAGAACCTTGGATCAGCTGCTGGTCCGTCATCCACACTGTGATGGGACCATCTAGTGTATACCCTGAAATCTCACCCGCAGACAACCCTCCAGGAGAAGCTGCTTACACGGGTCGCCATGAGCAGAATCATAGGTGCTTTGCTGGGCTTAGGAGATGGTTTTTGCAGGCAGGGGGAGGTAGTTTAGGACTGATGCTTCTGTCATCTGAGAGCTGTGAGGTGCCAGCACATTCTCACGCAGGCCAATCTGATGTATATTACTAAATATAAGTCCTGGATGAACTCTTCACTAGCTTATGTATGTGTCAATCAAGCCCACATTTTCTGACATGACTTTGGAAATGAGATCTCAAGCCCAGACGATGGACAGAGTTAAAAAATGCCACCCTGTCCTGCCTCAACACCAGCCTCACCCTTCTTCAGGTCCAGCCTGCCCTAGGCAGTGCACTCTTGGTTACTGGGGATATGTTAGTGACTGCAATGAGTTTATACTAAGTCCATCTATTTTATCTTAGGAAAGTACATATATGTATTAATGCATCAAAATAAAATCAAGGCATCAGTGAAAATAAAGTGAGAAGTTCCAAGATGTTTTCTTGATAGTATGCCTCAGGGACAGAGCATCTGCGCTCAATAATTCATTAATTATTTACAATTTAGTCATAAAGTTGACCTAAATGACACAGAGATTATTGGGTTATTGTGGATTTTGAGAGTACATTCATGAGGCTCACCTGAAGAAAGACAAGCATGCCCAATGCTGCTCAAGGCCTGCTGTGGCACAATCTTCTTCTACACTGTGATTATGTATCACTCTCATTGGTTAATAAAATCTGACAGGCCGGTAGCTGGGCAGGAAGTTAGGTGGGAAAGCCAAACTGAGAATGATGGGAAGAAGGATGCCAGAGTCAAAGAGACACCAGCCAGCCACCAAGCAAGCAGGACATATAAAAAATAAGGTAACATGCCTGCAGGCCACAATGCTTCCTGATATGATGGCAATGAACTAAACCTCTGAACTGTAAGCCAGCCCCAGCTAAATATTTTCCTGTATAAGAGTTGCAGTGGGGGTGGTGGTGGCGCACACCTTTAATCCCAGCACTCGGGAGGCAGAGGCAGGCGGATCTCTGTGAGTTCAAGGCCAGCCTGGGCTATCAAGTGAGTTCCAGGAAAGGCGCAAAGCTACACAAGAGAAACCCTGTCTCGAAAAACAAACAAACAAACAAACAAACAAACAAACAAATAATCAAACAAAAAAAAGTTAATTTTGGGGCTGGAGAAATGGCTCAGAGGTTAAGAGCACTGACTGCTCTTCCAGAGGTCCTGAGTTCAATTCCCAGCAACCACATGGTGGCTCACAGCCATCTGTAATGAGATCTGGTGCCCTCTTCTGGCCTGCAGTCATACATGCTGTATACATATTAAATAAATAAATCTTTAAAAAAAAAAAAAGAGTTGCAGTAGTCATAGTGTCTCCTCACAGCAATAGAACGTTGACCAAGACAAATTCTTCACAATTTAACCCCCACCCCCTGTGGTGCAGGGGATTGAAATCAGTGTCTTGCACATGCTGAGCCAGTGTTCTTCCTCAGAGCCGCATCCTTAGCCCACTATTCAATAGTGATAGTGGGTCTTGTAAAAGATATCATTACGTCTTTTTTTCTTTTTTTTCATTATGTCTTAAAAATGTTTTTTAAACATTGATTTTATTTTTGAGTATGTTTATGTGTTTGTGTGTTCATAGGTGCATGTGAGTTGGTCCTCCTGGAGGCCAGAGGTGTTGGATTCCCAGGAGCTAGAGTTATAGACAGTTGTGCACGGCTGACTTGGGCTGGGATCTGACCTCTGGTCTTCTGAAAGAGTAATACTTGTTCTTAACTGCTGAGGCATCTTTGCAATCCCTGTCTCTCTTTTTGCGTTTATCTGTTTGTATATGTACACATCATGCAGTACACGTAAGGATCAGAAGACAACCTTTGAGAGTCAGTTCTCTCCTTCCAGGGGTTGCTCTCAGGTCATCAGGCTTGGTGCCTGTGCTAGATAGTTTTATTCTAATAAATCCCATATATATATATATATATATTCTGTTATTCTAGAGACCCCTGACTAATATGACTAAAACAGTGCTTTTACACACTGAACCATCTTGCTGGCCCTAAACTCAGCTCATCTTTCTCTGAGATGAGCATTGAACTGACCCATGACAGGAGGAGGCAGAATTACCCATTTCCATTCTACGGAGCATGGTGGAGGATCCACGGCACATGTGCTCCATCCATTTTGTTTAGGGATAGTTATCTGAGTTTTTTCCTAGAATGTCCCCTAGAAATACTCAGAAGTTTTACCTGCAAATCTCCGGTTAGGGGGCATATAATTTCTCCAGGTGGGATTATTAGACTTAATATGTGATATGATGCTATTCTCTACAGAAGTAACAAGAAACAGGTGCACAAGACAGCAGGTTCAATGTAAGGCCAGAGTTCAAGTTTTCCTTACAGCTTTTGGAGCTCGTGGTACTTCCTGAAGCCGTTGGGAGGGAGTGTTCTTATGGAGTTCCGCTGCAGGGACCTGAAACACACACATAGTTCAGTCATGCTGAGTGGATTTTCACTTTAATGTCTTACTTCTAATTATAACATCAACGATCTTGAGCTGGATTCTGAGCTGCACGCACTGGTTTAATGATGTGTTTTCAAGGAGTGACTCAAAAGGCTGAACTAGTCACGCTTTCTGCAAGTCACTCTGGGCGGCTGAGCCGCCACCACTAAGCCTTCTTTCATCTTGATCGTAGTTTCCTGAGACTTCCTTTCCTACCAGTGTTCTGCCTCAGCCTCCAAACCAAACGCTGCCTTACAGTCTTGCAGTGTTTATATTGTGGAAAGATAAATCGTTAAATATTTTAATTTGGTTTAATGACCTAGGTGAAAATTTGGTTTGCTTTTAAAAGTGTGTTCCTTCCTTCATTCATCCATTTGTTCATCATTCATTTATTCTCTCAGTAAAGGCCTATTCAACTCCCACCATGGGCTTTTGAAAGATAAGCAATATCTCTTCCCTAACTCTCACACTCTATTTGGATGACTCATGATACCCCTTGCCTATAAGCTAGAGGGTTCCCTCAGAGTTTGTCCCCAGGGATAAGAAGGCAATTCATTGTCCTATTCTTATTATGTTTGTTTATGTACACATTCATTTCAAAGTGATTATTGAGGGATTATTTCGGTGTGTTGGGAGTTTTAGAGGATAGCTAGAAAAACAATGGAGATGATGACACTTTCCCTTTTTGTAAGAGAAGATTGGTATTCCAAAGACTATGCAAGGAAGCACATTTAATATTCTTAAAAAGAGGTACAAGTGAGATTCTATGAGAACCCCCAGAGCAGGGCCTAACCACCCTTGAGTGGAGTGGCTTGCTGTACAGGGAGGGAGGCTCCTTCAAGGATCTGCAAGAAATTTCTCTTTTAAAGCTGGGTCCTTATTAGCGCATGCCCAGGGTTTATAGACAAATATCATTCTTTCTAAATGATACAAAATATTTTCACAAATAGATTCATTTATATTTTCAAAATGCCCTGATACTAAAAGGGATAGATATTATTTTCATTGATTAGGGAAAACCCAAATACTTTCATCACATAAGACATTTTTGTATTTTAAAGTTCGATATCCCATTTGGTTCTTCACAAAGTCATATATATACACACATTCATACATGGTATGTGTATGTCATAGAGAGCAAAAGGCAAGCCAGAGCTCTGCTTTTTAGTGGGTAAGTTCAGGGATCTAAGAGTCAACTCTTGAAGTTAACATTTATTGAGTTAGAACAATGTATAAATATTCATAGCTATCTGTGTTTGCCCATCTCACTCTTTAGCATTTATTTGAAACATTTTCCAAAAGTCTTGACTTCAATAAACACTCGTTGGATGATTAGGCTTCTTTGATACTTTACTTACATATGATTTAGGCCATTCCTGACATTTCCCTATAATAGTTGCAATTCAAAATCTGGAAGAACTCAGTCATGGAACTTGATATTTAGTCTTGTAATACATTTACACTAAAGCCTAGAGCTTTTTTCCCTTTTGAACAGACCAAACAGACTAGAACAAGGTATGAAACTGAGCCAGAATCTGCAGAGAAGAATCTATATGGACAATTAGAATCAAGTGGTTTAATCAAAAGCACAAGAAAGTGCTCTATTGCCCTATCGGTATATATACACTCAGAGTTGCTGTGTGTGTGTGTGTGTGTGTGTGTGTGTGTGTGTGTGTGTGTGTGTATGTGTGTGTGTATGTGTGTGTGTGTGTTTACAGTCTTGATGAATTCAGAGCCTCATGCATGTTAAGCAAGTGCAATATTATTGAGTTACAATCCAAGTCTAATAATGCTTTTTTTTTAAAAAACAAATAGTCAAATGTTATAGACTTAAACCTCTGAGCATTATACCTACATCTATAAATGCCTGTTGAATAGCCACCGAATGACCTGTTAATGTTAAATAAGAAATCTAACATTGAACTCTTGAGTATTCCCACTTACTGGGACCTAGCCTCCTCATTCTTCCATCAATCTGTAACCCAGGGTGGGTGCCCTGAAGTCACTTTACCCACATTCTTCACTTGTCTTCTTGTAGGATGTGATCTTAGCTTTAGTTCATCCCTCCCTTTCTCTCTCCTTCCCTCCTTTCCTTCCTGGGTTAAAGCTGACTGATACATATCTGTTTATATATATATATATATATATATATATATATATATATATATATATATATATATATATATATATATATATATACACATATATATTATACATACGTGGTCAGAATATTTCTTTTTAAATCAAATCATAATTTAACTAAATTATTTACCCTGTTATTTCTGACCTCTGTCCCTCTAGCATTCTTTCTCTGTTCCTTTCTTTCACAAAGATTAGTTGCAGTGTTGGCAAATGTGTTCCAATATTATTTGTGGGAAAATGAAAAATGAGGTTGGCTGATCAGTCTTTTATTTGGACTTTCCAGTAACTTGATGTAAGCAGTGGAGGTGATAATTATTTCTATCACCAATGAATTCGCAGAAACTCTTCCTAGGACTTCCGTCAATTTCTTTGGGGGAAATCATTTCTTTTTCCCTAGCAGGACTAATTACTATGATAAGCCATGGGAGGCAAGAAAGGAAGAACACTAGCCAATGCTTCCTCTTTGTCCAGAAAAGGTCACCTTCTTCAAAGAGCAAGCTTTTGTGGATTATTTCCCCAATGTTCTCTGTTTTTGTTCCCAGATTGAGATCCACGGGGCAACACCTGGATTCTGTGAACCTGATGGGACTCTGCGGCAGCTCCTTTACCTGTGTGCCAAGCATCTGGGTTTTCTGGTAGGTTGTTTGAGAAAGGCAAGACTTGCCAACACCTGTATACTCAAGGGTTACTCTTACTGTGTCTGCACGAACCAAAAAGCCAGAGTCACAAGATATAAAACACATGGATGAAGAGCCCACCCAAACAAAACCCCAAACCCAACCAACTCAATAAAAAAAAAATATATTGAAGCTTTTACTATCTACTGAGTTCTTAAAAAAAAAAAAACTGGACCAAATATGTGTTTGTGTGCTGCTTGAAGTCTAGTTGAGCTCAAATAACCAGAACAAGAAACTTAGCACCACCAACACTGAGCCCAGCAAGACACTTTTACAAGACTCTTCTTCTTTTCTATATGTAAGTTTGAATTTCGTCAGAAAGGACCACAACATCAATATGTCTGAGTCAAAATGTGATTTAGAAGTTAATTTAAATGTGAAGTTCTGGGAATATTTTATCCAATATACTTTACTTATTCCTCAAGTAAATTAAATTTACTTGTGCACAAGAGTACATGAAAACTTCTTTATGTGTAATAAACTCTAAAACAGCTCTTGCCATAAGCATGAAATAAAAATTCTGTGTAATGAGAAAGCTGTGGGTAGCAGTGTATTTCGCTCCCCTCCCCGACCTGCTCCATAGCAGTTGAAATGGATGGCATCCTTTGCTCAGATGAAATATAGTGAACAGTCAACACTTCACAGAATTGTTTATGGAGTAATTTAAGGTGAGGTCTAGTATTTAGAAGTATTTAAAACCGTCTGTGAACAGTTCCTTGTAACTGATCTACAGATGGAACGGTCTTTGAACAAACATGCATCTGAAGTTGTGATCTGGGGTCAGTCCTGGTGATTGCCCTGCAGTTCTATCCAGCCTTAAGGATGAGCCAGTCTTAATGCTACTTACATTACAGTCACATTGGCAGAAACTGACGGGACAGCTCGTAAATTGGCTTCATCACAGTCAAGCTCTAGATCTCGGCACAAACAATGCATGGGCACAGAGCCAACCACTGAACAGAGAGGAAGTGGGAAGGAATGATGAAGTGAGGGACCAGGGAGAGGAGGGGAACGAAGAGAAAGAAATGCAAAGCCATGAGAATATTGACTAGGATAAAAGTCTATCATGTTTTACCCAAGCACTTGGGGGAATGATTTAAATTAAGGTTCCACAGTTTGCTTTGAATTACCTTCAAGACCAGACCAGTCTAGCATGAACATTAGGAAACACACACATTGAGGAGCCTATCCCCTTTTCTTTTTCCTTTCTTTTTTTAATATTTATTTTTTATGTGTGTGTCTCTGCATGTGTATATGTGTGAGCTGCTGCGCACAGGTGCTTGCCTCTCTCTCTCTCTCTCTCTCTCTCTCTCTCTCTCTCTCTCTCTCTCTCTGTGTGTGTGTGTGTGTGTGTGTGTGTGTGTGTACAGACATGCTCATTCCTGGGTGCTCCAAGAGGGCATTAGATCCCTTGCAGCTGGTGGATACTGGTGGTTGTGAGTGTCTGCTTGTTGGGATGGGGTTAGGGGATGGGGGTGGAGGAGGTGCGGGTGGGTGGGTGGGGGTGGGCACTGAGAACCAAACTCCTGTCCTCTCCAAGAGAAGTAAGTGTTCTTAAACGCTGAGAAATGGTACAACCCCCATCTCAGATCTTTGCTATGATAATGGAAAGCTGACTAACTTGGGGTTGGGGAAAGAAGAGAGTTTCCTGAACAAGGTTCCTAACAATCTTTTAAGTTCTCTAGACACAGGAGACAATGAAATGAATCCCATGGTGGGATGGACTACTGAACACAGCACAGGAAAAGATGAGCCATCTTCCCAGCTCACCTTTTTTTTTTCTTAAATATTGGATTGACCTTCATTGGCCACAGAATGAACAAAATCTTCTGCTTCTGTCTCCAAAGGAGAAGGGATAGTGTGGGGGCTTCAGGTCCATTTGAAAGCTTCTGTTTGAGTATTAGTATCAAAAGTAATAAATAACCTCTTTGGTGGAAGACTAAATCACTTTAACCAGAAGCAAGCAGGAAAGGAGACATCACCAAGGAATGAGGAGGTTTCGTCCCTTCGAAAGGGTGCTCCCGTGTGACTCAGGGTGGGGGAGTGAGAGAACAGAATCCTTGCAGCAACTTTTGCTTGTCCATGCAGTGTTCTAAATGAGCTATGATTGTCTTAGAATAGGCAATTATATGTAAAGCACTGTCATTTTAGTTTCTTTGAAGAAGTTGGTAGACATGGCTACACATGTTCCTGGTTGAGGACAGTTGGAAATGGTTCCCCTTGTACACCAGGACAGTGAATAATTGCCGCCATAACTACGTAGTTCCCAGCACCAGGAAGGAGTAAACGCAGAGGGGAACACTCACTGTCCTGACCGTGTCTGTTCCACAGCAAGCACAAACCATACTGTATAAGTTGTGTGGAATACAAATGCATTAGACTACTTAGCTAGGTGAACTGCCGGTCTCCAGTGGCTTTCAGATGTGTTGAATCTCATCCTGAAGATGCTCCAGCCACACAAGATGGCCAAAAGAATATATCCATCCCATTCTGTATCTCCCCAATACCCAGTATCGGTGAAATTAGAATGCACAGCAAAGCATTCATCCCATAAGTGCAGTTTTAGGCATTACTCGTCCTATGTATGACAAGAAAGAATGTTTTAAAATATCTTTTGAAAAACTGAATTCCATCACATCTCAAAGTTGTACCTGTTCTGTGGAACATGGTGGCACACACCTGTGAATCCAGCATTTGGGAGCAGAGGTAGAAGGATTGTGGTTCAAAGCCACCCTGCTAATACAAAACTATATTAAAATTTTTTCACATAAGAATTTCAACTGGGTTAAAAAGAAGATTGATGCATTAGCAACTTAATGCTTGTAGACAATGAGTAAACAATTTCTCCCTCAAAGCCTTCAAACTTTGATCATGTATTGACTATCCTAAGTATGATGCTTTCCACGGCATTTCTCTGAAGAGGTGACTTTAAAATGTGAATTGCTCACATTCTTTCAAGTATCCAAAAATGTTTTTGATTTCCACCAAGAATCTGACATGAGAAAAGTGTTACGAATAGGAACCTTAATTTAAGTTTCACCCAAGATTTTGATCCTATACTCTTATTTCATGTGCTGCTTGAAGAAGATGTTTAATTTAGCAATTTTAATCCCCACTCTCTCTACAGAAATCTAATTAAAAATTGAGCTTTTCATGTCTTCTAAGTATTGATAAAAACCATTACCTCGGCGTCGACCTTGATCCACCGTTCCTTGTGTAGGGCCGTGCTCCTGGAGCAGTCGCCACACATGTGACAAATGTCTCCCACAGTGACAGAGTGGGCAGAACAGGGTTCTTTGGCCGACTCAGTCCGTCCCCCCTCCCCTGTTATTTTTGCTTTACCAACTGTGAGTTCTGTAACCTGCCCTTGACCTTAGTGACCTGAGCTTTGGCTGCAGCTGCTCAACTCTCCTCAGCAAGAGCTTTTGGGCTCGCTCTCCCTCCCTCCCTCCCCTCTGCTCTTCTTTCTCCTCCCCCTCCTCTCTCTCTCTCCCTCTTTCATTCTGTCTCCTTCTTTCCTTCCTTCTCCCTTTTCCCCTTTCCTTTCCACTGTGTGGCCCAGGATGGATTTGGATGTCAGATCCTAGTACCCAGGCTTCAGGTGTTGTCATGACAACATGATACCATTGAGCTTTTTACATGTGACACATGTGCAGGTGCGTACCATTCCACCAAACTGAGCATTTTCATATGGAGTATTTTTTTGGCTATTATCTTTTCATTTTCCATTTAACCTTTACCTCTTATAACTTCTTAATATGTTATTGATTTGGTTCTATTAATAACTATACCTTAATTTTAAGTTGATAAAATATTTTTGGACTATGGTAAAATATAAGATTCAATTCAATTTTTTTGAATAGTGTGAGATATAAAATTCAATTAAAATATAAGAAAGGGCCGGGCGGTGGTGGCGCACGCCTTTAATCCCAGCACTCGGGAGGCAGAGCCAGGCGGATCTCTGTGAGTTCGAGGCCAGCCTGGGCTACCAAGTGAGTCCCAGGAAAGGCGCAAAGCTACACAGAGAAACCCTGTCTTGAAAAACCAAACCAAAAAAAAAAATATAAGAAAGGAAAATTAATATATTAAGAAACAAAATTGCATTTTAAGATAATACATTTAGTTTATATTTTTCTATCTTATTGATAGCAATGCTATACCTTTTAATTTTGTTTCTTCAAAAAGGTTTTGGCTTAATTTTTATTTTCAGCAATATTAGAGATTGAACCTAAGGCCTCACACATGCTAAGCAAGTGTCCTACCATGGGGCTACACTGCCAGCTGAACTTTTAGCTTTCTAACGATCAAATTATTTAGTCCCCCTCTTTTGAGTGGCAGGTGTGGTGCTGACATAGGTTGCTGAGCACCTCTAAGACTCATGGGAGGGATGTGCGTACCTTTCCACTGGAGATTGCTGGTAGCCTATTAATCTCATTTGAGTAGTGAAGACAAAAATATTAACAATTTGAAAAGCTAAACTTTATATTTGTGGTAGAACAAAAAGGAAAATAATATAGCAAAAGAGTTTTCCCATCCTCCAACTCTTGGCTTATGAGTTGTTAGTTTTGAAAATGACAGGTTCAAAGTACACACATGTATTTGCATAATTTATTAACTGGACTAAATTTATTTAAAGTGAATGATTTTAGTAAGTATTCTTGATCTAAAACAGAATGAAGCTATTGCGCAGCTGCCAGCTCTCTCCCTTCCATCGCCTGTGCAGTATCTGCCAGTGTTCAGCAGTTTACAGCAAGCTGCAGTGAGTACGACTTTCAGAGATCTGTGGCTTCGACCACAGAAGCCTTTTCCCTTGCAGACACTGGGACCCGGGCAGCTGCTCTGCTCTTCCATTTCCTTAGTTTCCTTTACTGCAGGGTTTATGCTGATGGCCAAAAGGACATTATATAAAACAGCAACTCTGACCACTGACACCCATTTTGTTTGCAATACCTGACTTGATCGATTCCTGGAGTACTTAAAAACAGAATTCCAAATTAAGGCTTCCCTTCTTAAAATGTTTGCAACTAGAAAACTATAATTGGCTTTCAAAAAAGAACGTTGTATCCAAAATTTAATAGCATGGCATCTTACCATGAACTCATCAAAGAGGGGACTCGGCTGCTGTGGCTACTTACAGCATTCAGAAGTTTCTGCCTCAAAGGGTTTCATGGAAGTCAGTTTGTAGTAATTAGCAAAGTATTTGTCGAGTTGTAGAGACCACCCATTGTTGTCTCCTGAAAAAAAAAAAAAACCACCAATAGCAAGAAAGTTAAAAAGAAAAACCAAACAGATATATTTTGCTATCTTGGCAAAAATAGTTCTTCCAAAACTAAGTCAGTGAATCTCAAAGGTGGTTTGGTAATTACCATCAAGGACTTACTTCAGGTGTGCAATTCTGTCCCCAGTTGGAGGTCTGGGATGGCTTGACTAGCATCCACCCAACAGGTGGATGACCCATGCCCAGTTGGACCATTATCAGGCTCTTCTCCTGAATCCTCCTTGGGTCCAGCTCATGAGTAGTGCCCTCAACCCGGTCACCCTGCTCCCTGAGCCGGATTTAGATGGGCCGCTACATGACAGTCAAGAAATTCTTTTTTTTAATGTTCTTTTTTGAGACAGGGTTTCTCTGTGTAGCTTTGTGACTTTCCTGGAACTTACTCTATAGCCCAGGCTGGTCTCAAACTCACAGAGATCCGCCTGCTAGGATTAAAAGTGTGCACCAACCCCACCTGGCTTGACAGTCAAGAAATTCTAAGCCACCTACAGTGGGTGAAGCTGGACTTGCAAGCCTACTCCCTAAAGGAGACCGAAATGACCTGGTACACAGATGACAGCAGTTTCATCAAGGATGGGCCAGGGGCATCTGTAACTACAGAGGGGATGATCATTTAGGCTGAGGCCTTACTTCTAGGTATGACAGCTCAGAGGACTGAGCTGATAGCCCTAACTAAGACCTTACAATTGGGCCAAGGAAAGAGATTTAACATTTACATCAATAGCTGATACACCTTCCTACGGTTCATGTCCATGGAGCCATCTATAGAGAGAGGAGCTGAAGGAAGGACAATTAAAATAAACAGAAGATACTAGACCTCTTGCAAGTTATATGGCTGCCCTGGAAAGTTGTCGTCATACACTGCCCAGGGCATAAGAGACGGGAAGAACCCATTTCCAAGGGAAATAATCAGGCAGATATGGCAGGCCGGGAAGCAACCCTTCAAGTTGTGGCCACCTTGATGGTCGGCTTCCTAGCTCCAACTCTGCCAGAGACCCCAACTACACCAGAGATGAACTCAGAAGAATCTGCTCCTGCACCAATGCCTACAAGAAGGATGGCTGGTATAAGTCCCCTGAAGGGCAGATTATTCTCCCCGCAGACTTTGCCAGCCAACTGGTTCTCCAAATGCACCAGGGCACACATTTAGAGGAAAGGAAAATACAAGACCTACTAAGAAGGGCTCATCTTAAGGTCTTCCACCTAAGACCGAAAACAGAAGAAGCTATAGCTTGTTGCCCGACCTGCCGCCTGGTCAATGCAAGATGAAGCACTGGCACAAGGGTGGGGAGCAGAGAAAGAGGAACCGGCCGGAGCCAATAGGGAAATAGATTTCATAGAGGTAAAGGCAGGTTCACATGGCTACAAATATTTACTGATACTGGTAGATATTTTTTCAGGATAGACTGAGGCATATCCTACCAAACGGAGACCACCTTAGTAGTCACCAAGAAACTTCCAAGACATCATCCCCAGGTATAGCCTCCCACCCTTTTAGGATTAGACCAGCATTTATCTCACAGGTAACACAATAGTTAGTTAAAGCTATGGGGCTTAATTGGGAACTTCATTGTGCTTACCATCCCCAGAGTTCAGCACATATAGAAAGGATGAATTAGAACTTAAAGGAGACTTTGGCTAAATTAATCCTTGAGACTGGTGGTGACTGGGTGCCTCTCCTTCCTTTTGCTCTTTTTCGGATCCGGAATCATCCCTATACCCTGGGCTTGACCCGTTCAAGATCATGTACTCTAGGCCCCCACCCTTGAAACCAGAAAGAACTGAGGCCTCACCATCGGTCACTGGGGTTGCCCCAAAGACCCACCCTCTCTAATCAGGAGCCCTTAGGACTCTTGACAGCCACTTACCAGGTTCTAAATGCCTTGAAGCCCAATCTCACTAAGGCTCACTGGCTGTGCTGGACACCAAGCCACCCTGTGATGAAGGGATTGTGGTTATCAGAAATTAGACTAACTCCCCTAACACTTGATCCTGCCGATGGCAGGGGTCAGGAAAAGGATGATACAAATCCCTATTTAATTGGTCACCATGGTTGACTGCCCTCCTGTAGGCCTCGACTGTTCCTCTAGTCCTCTTACTGCTGGCCTTAACTTGGGGACCTTGTATCATTCATGCCTTGGTAAGGTTTGTTAAGGAAGGAATCTCCACAGTCTAGCTGATGGTTCTGAGACAACAATATTAGCCTGTAGGTCAGGAAGAAGCATCTCTGGGATTTGAGATAATTTACTACTCAAGGGGAGAATGAGAGAACCAAGCAAATGCCATGACAGGATCCTGATAGCCTGTCAGAGACTAGGCCTTAACTTTAGTTTACCGGAACTGAAAAAACACTTCTTGGAAAAACCACAGCCCAGGGGCAGCTAATCAGAAAGCACCCCACAGCCTTATGCTCGCAAAAGATAGCTTCCCTGACCCCGCTGCTGGAGAGTCCCTAACTACTAACCACCCAGTATTAACCCATACCCCTTAAGTTCATTCCCATCAATCAGTTTAAAGGTCAACCTCCCCACCCCAATATTCCTCTAATTTTGCTTAAAAGGAGACTGTGTGATTCTCTCAGTGACACCATTTCATGTAGGTGGTTGACCCCTGCATGTGGGAAGTTTTTTGCTCTCAAGAAATAAATGCTCCTGTGTGTTGCATTGCATATGTAAGTGTGTGTGTGTGTGTGTGTGTGTGTGTGTGTGTGTGTGTGTGTGTGTGTGTGTGATGATCTTTGGAGTGATTCGAGGACCCTAGCATTCACCAAACACTGTAGTAGCTTCCTGCAAGTCATATTTGACCACTCTTGAGCCAGTGATAGACATGCTGAAATGTGGTATAACATTTTCCACACTGTTCTTAGGTTTCCCTAAACCACCTTCATTAGTTGAAACTGATTCTTGGCGTGTATAGATAGATCTTCTTTATTTATTAAAACTGGTTTTCGAGCTGTGTAGATGCAGATAGGTGACTGTGGTGGTTTGAATGGGAATGGCTATTTTCGTGCTTAGTCTCTGGTTGGTAAACTGTTTGGGAAGGATTGGGAGGTGTGGCTTTGTGGAGTAGGTATGCCTTTGTAAGAGGTGGTGTCACTGAGGGGTGGGATTTGAAGTTTCAAAAGTCTATGCCAGGCTTGGCACATCTTGCCCACGGACCATGATGTCAAGTTTTCAGTGCCATGCCTGATGATGTTCCCACAATGATGATCATAGACTAATTCTATGAAACTGTAAGCAAGGCCCCGATGAAATTCTTTTGTAAGAGTTGCTTTGGTCAGGTGCACACTATTAGAACACTAACTGATGTGCCCATGATGATTATATTTAAGACAAGAAACAGAAGGCCCAGGAGGTGTCTCAATTGGTAAAGTGCTTGCTGTATGAACAGGAAGAGCTGAACCTGAGTTCCCCACCCCCACCTATGAGATAGGGTTTCTCTGTGTCGCCCTGGCTGTCCTGGAACTCACTTTGTAGACTAAGCTGGCCTTGAACTCACAGAGATCCACCTGCCTCTGCCTCACTATTGCTGGGATTGAAGGCATGTGCCTCCATGCCCAGCCATCTGTTTTTCTGTTTTTTTGTTTGTTTTTAAGAGGACCCTAGTTTACTCCCCAGAATCCACATAAAAAACAAAAAACAAAACAAAACAAAAAAACAAAAAACTAAAGAAAACAAAATTGGGTATGGCGGCATGTTCTTGTATTCCCAGTGTTGAGGAGGAGAAGACAGGAACAGTGTAGGGAGTAGAGCTGCCTCAAGAGAAAGGCTGTGTGTGCAGGAGGCAGCAGACCCGGAGAAAAGGGGCCACTGAAGTCCTTTGGGGCCCAGACTGCTCCATCAGGAGCTCCAGAAGCCGGACATGGAACTGCATGATTTGGTGTTTGCCCTGTTGGGTTTTGGTTTGTGTTTGGTCTGATCTTTTCTTGCTGTGCTCTCATTCTTCTATGTTGGAATGGGAGCAGTTAATCTGGGTCATTGTACATCAGAACTGGTTTGTAACTTTACAGAAGCTCACAGTTGAGGCACTGTCTTTAGTATCAGAAGACTTGGGACTTTCCAGTGATGCTGAAACTGTTAAAGCAGGTGTAGACTCTTGATGTCAGAATGGATACATTCTGTATTATGAGATGGCCATGAACACACTGGGACAAAGAACAGATAGTTATTGCCTAAGAGATATATTTAGGTGTCAAATTGATGAGGGGTACACTTGTGATATTTTATAGTGCCAACCTGACAGAACCCTCATTCATTAAAGAGGAAAGCTTCTGGGCACGTTTATGAGGGATTATTAGATTGAGTTAGTTGAGGTGGGAGGACCCTCGCTAGATGTGTGCAGAACCACAACACAGGTTAGGGTCCCAGACCAAATAGAAAGAAAGCACACTGAGTACAATCATAGGTCACCCTTTGTCCCTCTTTTTCCTTCAGCACCGAGGAAGGGATCTAACCATGCACATGAGGCCAGTGTTCTCCTAGGATGTTATCACTTCATCTCCTACTCTGTGCATCTTGACTGTGGATGCAATGTCGCCAGCTGCCTCCAGCCTGTGGCCCCTGGGACTCCCCTCCACAATGAACTGTGCCCTGGAAGTGTGTATTGAAAATAAACCTTTGTTCCTTAAGTTGCTTTTGCCAGGCGTTTTGTGGGAGCAACAAGCTGAGTTACTAATGCAATCATTTGTGGCACTGGAATTTCCCCTTTTCTGAATTTGGCAGTTTATTGGACTTCTATGTAAACATTTAATAAATTCTTTTAATTAACACAGAGGTATTTAGGAATTGGAATTAAGGAAAGGATTGACTATTACAAAGTGTTATCAAAAAATTTCAAGATAAATTCATTTTTCAGAGTAGCATTATGAGTTGTTATTATCTATTTATAAATAAAGTGTGGAAATACCTGACTCATTGGTCTCTGGCAATGTTGAGGGGCCTATTGTTTCTTCCTCCCTCTTCCCCTCTTTTCCCCTGTCCTCCCCTCCCTCCTGCCCCTCCCTCTTCTCCTTCTTCTTTTGCTGTGGTACTATAGATGTAGCCCAGGGGCTCACGCACTAGGCAAGTGCTCTACCACTGAGGTAACACCCCTCGTCTTCTTATTCTTATAACCAGGGCTGCTTTGGGTGTCACGGCCACAGAGGATGAGTGAGAGGGGGAGCCTGTCTTAGGAGGGTCTGCAGCCTTGACCTTGCAGGCTGCGGGGGCCTTGTGAAACTGTGGACCAGGCAGCCGAGGCTCATTTGGTCGTGTTTCTGTTAGGAGGCCGTGTGGGGATGCTGGTGGCATGGCAGCTTTCTTCAACACAGGGCTGTTTTGTAGGTGGTATTTCCTCACGGCTGAAACTGACAGACATGGCGGTGACTGACGTGATGTTATTCTTAGTGCTCCTTTAGCAGGGCCTATATTTAACTCAGCTTCTACAAGTTGACTATTTTAAGTTGTCACACTTTTTGCCATACATAGTGCAGGGACTTGCCACCACGGGCTTGGCGCCCTTTCCTGGTTTTTGTCTCTCGTGATTGCTCTCTTGCCCGTCTGCTATTTTAAGGAACGCACTGTATGTGGTTATCTTAGTTTCCTTACTGTGGCTGTGATAAAATACTCTGACAAAAGAGAATTAGGGGGAGAGTCTATTTTAGCTCCGAGGTGACAGGCCACTGCTTTGGGGGAAGTCACAGTCACACAGGAGCTTGAGACAGTGGGTCACACTGCAACGAATTTGTCTACGCTGCTACGGCCCAGTTCCCTTTCCTTATCCCTAAAGATCCAGGAAACCTTGGCCAGGGAGTGGTACCATTCCTCAGTCAACCTAGTCACAATAGTGCCACCCCCCCCCCCCCCCCCCCCCCCGCCACAAGACATGTCCAGAGGCCCATTTATCAGATAATGCTGGATTTTGTCCAGTTGACAATTAGCATTGGCCACCACTGTGACCTTTGTGGCAGCAATTTTGCCAAACAAGTTCAAATGGTGCGGTTGCTAAAATCTTGTCATTGCTTGCTTGCTCTTTTTTCTTTCTTTCGTGTTATAAAATGGCTTTAGTGAGGCTCTTCACTGGGACACCATCTGTGGACTGTTATGGGCAGGGGTGGCTTCACGGATGGCATTGACCCTCTAGCAGGTGTTACCAAAATGTATATGTCACCATAAAGCCCACTGCTTGCTGTCTCTGCCTCATAACAGGTATTAAACATTCATAAATACTTACACCCCCGTCATGCTTCTTTATGGAACCTTGGGGTCCAAAGATCCAGTAGGGGACACCAGAACTGGCTGTGGGGGAAGGGATGGCAATGCCATCCATTATTGTCATGGTCACCATGAATGGAATGGGCAGAAGGGCAGGGGTCTGTGGATGTTAGAGATGGGGAAGCCTGCAGCCTGAGTAGTGGTGGGAGACCTGGATGTAGATGGGCTGCTCACGCAGCACAGAGTCACCGAGGTACAGTAGCTGACCACGGTGTCCGTGGCCCCCATGTTCATTTCACGGAATATTCTTCCCCTTCAGCATGAGTGACTGCCATGTTGGTGACCTTCTCGAAGGTAACATCGCTGGGCAACATGGACCATCACGGAGGGGATCCCTGCACTCCCGCTGTCCTCTTTGAGCTTCTTCCTGTCATTTCCAGTGACAGTGGTAGCTGGGCTGCTGCTCACGACGAACAATTGTGGTTTTTTGCCAACTGCTATGTCTGAGACAGTGTCCTTGACACAGAGTGGACGAGTGAGGTCACAGTGGAGCCACAGGAATCTCTGCTCCTACTCTTCCTCTTTCTCAGTCTTACTTCTCTTCACTCCTTCCACCTGCCTCTCCCCCCACCACACACACATTCAGAGAGCAGTGGAATAAGAGCAAAAGGGGAAAGAAGTGAAACCAGGCTGGCAGCAAGGCGTCTTTGACGAGGAGGAACAGCACTAACTTGCTCATTCTTCTTGAGGTCAGAGCATGCGTTTTGTAGAAATTTCTTTTTTTTTTTTTTTTTTTTTTTTTTTTTTTTTTTGGTTTTTCGAGACAGGGTTTCTCTGTGTAGCTTTGCGCCTTTCCTGGGACTCACTTGGTAGCCCAGGCTGGCCTCGAACTCACAGAGATCCGCCTGGCTCTGCCTCCCGAGTGCTGGGATTAAAGGCGTGCGCCACCACCGCCCGGCTAGAAATTTCTTTTTAAATAGTACCATCTTCAAATAAACAAGCTTTTCAGTGATAAGCTCCCACCTTCTCTCTGCTTGCCAAGGCATTTCCTTCTTCCTAGCCTTGACGTCCTCCAGCAGAAGGCAGACACACAGAACAAGAGACATGTGCCAGAATTGCAAAGTCGGAGTTAGCATTTTTAAGAGCACTGCTTTTTAGTATTATGTGTTTCTATATTTTAACTCATATGTGCTTGATATTTTAAGGATACACAGTTTTTCATACATTAGTAACTATTGCAGGAATTTAATTCTCTGCTTTTTTTTTTTGAGGTGATCTAGGGTAATCTACAGAGTACTTTAAACTGAAAGAAGACTTTGGGATACTCACTGAATAGATGGAGTACTTAAAGATACACCAGTGAAAGAAAACTCTGTCTCCTTTGCTCCAGTACAACTTGGAAATTAAGGCGCTTACCAATAACATAGACTCTTTTGTTCCAGTTCTCGCTGATTTTGCCAGTGTGGGGTCTGAATGTTGCCAGTGTGGGGCCTAGAAATTTGCATTTTCTGTGTCCTGGGTAAATCTTAGGGCAAGTCCTCAGGGGGAAATTATTTACTGCTACTGTATTTTTTTCTATTACTGTATTTTTATAGTGGGCAAACCCTTTGATAATGGTTGCCTTTGAAAATAGTATTCTCCTCACAGGGCAGCAACGGGGAGTGAGCCTGTCGCCTTGTATAACAGTCCAGTAGAGGAAAACGACACCTCAGTGCTACTACAAACTAGTCTTCCTCGAAATTTGCAAATACTTCTACTGAAAGAGGGGTGGTTAAAAAAAGAGAACCTGATCAGTGACCCAAGACCAATGACCCAACTGTTTCAATAAGTCTTAGTGCAGGGAACAAGAAGCACGGGAATCCAAGACTTCACCTCCAATGAGAGTGAATGGGACAGAATCCACGAGGGAGAATGAAATGGACCGAGTGTGAACTGTACAAAGGAATGCAAGAGGGACAAACCCCCGAGGGGATTCCCAGAGGACACGAGCACTTGGATGACAAGGGAAGCCAGCATATGGTGTGAAATTGCCATTCAATCGAGAGACAGAAATGCTGGAGAAAAACTAAACGGAAATATTGGAAGTGAAAAATTCAAGGAGCCAAGTGAAGACAAAACTCAATAAAAACCTCACCAGAGCTGGAGACACGGCTCAGTGGCTAAGAGTAGGTGCTGCTCTTCCAGGGGATCTGAGTTTGATTTCTAGTCAAGTGACTTAACAACCGCTGGTAGCCCCTATTATAGGGGATCCAATCTTTAGAACATTGTGAAAAGACCAAACCTATGAATCATGGGCATAGAAGAGGGATAAGGATTTGTCTTAAAAAGACACAGAAAATAATTTCAATAAAATCACAGCAGAAAATTCCCCACATTTAAGGGAAGAATGTCCATCCAGGTACAAGAGGCATTTAGAAGCCCAATGAAAGAAGACTAGAAAAGAATTTCATCATGAAGGACTAAAAGTCCAGCCTAAGGAAAGTATGTTGAAACTAGAAAGACAGAAACACAGAGCCACATAGAAAGACAGGCCCATCCGAATAGCAGCAGATTTCTGAAACAAAACAAGACAAAGCCAAACAAAACTTTTAAAGCAAGGAGGGTTTTGAATGATGTTATTTCAAAAGACAACAGCCCATCCAGAATACTATACCCAGAAAAACTAGCTATAGTAATTGAAGACAAAAGAAAAAGTTGGCCACTAAGCCAACTACACAGAGAATGTTTGAAGAAATACTGCAGACTGAACAGAAAGACAAGCACATCCATGAGGCTACAGAAAAGAATAAACCATGCCAGAACAGTAGTTGAGTAGAGGAGGACTTGAAAAACATCAAACACCACAAAGTAACAGTAAATAGTACACATTTCTCAATAATAACTCTGGATATTAATGGTCTCAATATGGCATCAAAAACACAGACTAGGAGATTAGATTAACAAGCAGAATGTTTGTTCCATCCAAGCAATGAGCCTCACCATCAAACAGGGATGCGGCAGTAGAAAGGATGGAAAAAGGTATGCCCAGCAAGCAGAACCAGGAAACCAACAAGTGCTGATGTTCTAGTCCCTGAGGAAATGAGGATCAGTCAGAAGAGATAGAGAAAGTCTCCCGTTAAGGGAACAAGCCATCAAGATGACATTACAAATCTCAGCATGTATTCATTGAGCATGCGTGCACCCAAATTCATAAAACTAAGTACTTCTAGACAGAAAGATTGCAGGTAACACTATTGCAGGAATCAGGTGTTACTTCACTACCTCACTCTCACTAATAAATAGGTCATCTGACAAAAAAGCAAAGAAAACAGCTCAGTCGAATGACATCATATAGCAAATGGATCTATAGACATCTATAGAACACTCCATCATCCTCAACAACAGAAAACCTACAGAATATACACATTCTTCTCAGCAGCCCTGAAATAGATCACATAATAGGACACAAAACAAGTCTTAACAGCCAGGTGGTGGTGGTGCCCACCTTTAATCCTAGCACTCAGGAGGCAGAGGCAGTGGATCTCTGAGTTTGAGGCCAGCCTGGTCTACAAAGAGAGTTCCAGGACAGGCTCTAAAGCTACACAGAGAAACCCTGTCTCGAAAAGCCAACCCCCCCTAATAAAAACCCCCAAACAAGTCTTAACAAATATAGGAATATTGAAACAATTTCTTGTATTCTTTGTGATTGTATGGAATAAAACTAGAAATCACAGTAAAAGAAATTACAGAACTTGCATCAATTTATGGAGCAACATACTATTGAGTGAAGAATGAGTCACTGAAGAAATCAAGATGAATATAAATATATTCCTAGGATAAAAAACTACAAACGCCTACATTAAAAGTGTGTGTGTGGGAGGTATTGGTGAAATTATTAAGGCCACTCCACATAGTTAAAAGGGAGGTTTATTTTGTGGGGTAACTTACAAGTGAAGGGATAATTTACAGGGTCTGGGAAAGGTGTACCACAGTCCGGCGGTGTTCTCTGGAGAACTCTGCTCGGTCTACCTCCAGCTTCCAGGGCCCAGGAACCAAGAGAGCTGGCGCATCCGGATCTCAGGTCTTCAGCGTCCTCTCTCAGCCCCGCCTTGTAGGCATGACCATTACTGAAGCCTCAAAGGGGGTTGGAACTTCCAGATCAAAGCTGGAATGGCTACCCACTACAGGGAGGGGATGGCTCAGTGGTTAAGACTGCTTGCTGTCTTTGAGAACCTGGGTTCAGTTTCTGCTACTCATGTTGGTAGCACATAGGTACCTATAAGTAAAGCTCCAGGGCATATGTCCCCCTCTTCTGGCCTCTGTGGGCATCTGCACACATGTGGCATGTATTTACACACACACACACACACACACACACACACACACACACACACACACACAAACATTAAAAACAATCTGATAGCTCTAAAATAATAGTGCATCACAGGGCCTTTGTAAAAGAAGAGCAAGACAACTTCCAGATCAGTGGATGAAAGAAACTGATTGGGGAAGAATTAATGAATGGAAAGAAAAAAGACAATACAAAGAATCAATGAAACTCAGACTTAAGTTTTTGAAAAGAAAAATTAAGATTGTCAGATCCTCAGCCAAACAAATCCAAAGAGAAAGGGAAGACTGAAATTAATAAAATTAATTTTTTATTTTAGGAAACATGTCTTAAAAACATCTTCCACAAAGTAGGAAAATCTACAAGAAATGGATTAATTTCTAGACACACATGACCTATCAAAATTAAATGGAGACAAACAATTTAAGATAGATTTGCAACCCGCAAGACTGAGGTATTAATAAAAAAAATTCTCAACTATAAAAAGGCCAGTTCCAGATGGATTCCCTGCTGAATTCTACCAGATCTTTCAAGAACTAACACATTTGTTTCTCAAACTAGACAACAGAAAGGAAAAAGAAAACCACCAAACTGGATTTAGTGAAGCCAGTGTTATGCTGATATCCCGATAAAGACCCCAGAAAAAAGAAAAGCGATAGACCAACCTCCCTGAAGAACACAGATGCAAAGATTCCCAGTAAAACACTTGCATACTTAGTTCAATAACACATGAAAGGGACCTTCGCTATGACCAAGCTGGTTTTAACAAGTGAACAGTTTTCAAAAGATAAAATACAAATGGCCCATAAACATAGGATGTTCCTTCTCACCAGCCGTCAGAGAATGTACACATCAAAACTCCTCTGAATGGCTACGATCAAAAACACCAATGACAACCAATGTTGGAGAGGATGTGGAGCAAAGGGAACACTCCTCCACTGTTGGTGGGAATGTAAACTTGTACAACCACTGTGGAAATCAGTATGGCAGTTTCTCAGAAAATTAGGAATCGAACTACCTCAAGATCCAGCCATCCCACTCTTGGGCATATACCCAAGGAATGCTGATTCATACCATAAAGATACATGCTCAGCTATGTTCATAGCAGCACTATTTGTAATAGCCAGAACCTGGAAACAACCTAGATGCCCATCAACGGAAGAATGGATGAAAAAAAATGTGGTACATATACACAATGGAGTACTACTCAGCAGAGAAAAACAATGAAAGCATGAAATTTGCAGCAATGAAATTTGCAGGAACTAGAAAAAAATCATCCTGAGTGAGGTAACCCAAACCCAGAAAGACAGTTATGGTATGTACTCACTCATTGGTGGATTCTAGATATAAAATAAAGAACAATCAGACCACAACCCATAGAACCATAGAGGCTATATATATAGCATGGAGGTCCCTAGGACGACTGTGGCATATAATAAATTTCAGTTTTACTCAATTATTAAAAAAAATAGCCAAATTAATGGAAACACATGAACTATGAACCAAAGGCTGAGGGGCCCCCAGCTGGATCAGGCCCTCTGAATAGGTGAGACAGTTGATTGGCTTGATCGGTTTGGGAGGCAACTAGGCAGTGGGACCAAGTCCTGTGCTCATTGCATGAGTTGGCTGTTTGAAACCTGGAACTTATGCAGGGACACTTGGCTCAGTCTGGGAGGAAGGGACTGGACCTCCCTGGACTGAATCTACCAAGTTGATCGCAGTCCTCGGGGGAGGACTTGTCCTGGAGGAGGTGGGAATGGAGGGTGGGCTGGGGGTAAGGGGAGGGGGTGGGAGGGGGGAGAATAGGGGAACCCATGGCTGATATGTAGAACTGAATGGTATTGTAAAATAAAAAAAAATATATATATTAAAAAAACAAACAAACAAACAAACAAAAAAAACCAAAACTCTGAGATTCCATCTTACCCAGTCAGAAAGGCAATCATTCAGAAAACAAATAACCACAAACGCTGATGAGGATGTACACAAAAGGGCACCTTTCTACTCTGCTGGGGGGGGGGCGGATTTAAAGTAGTCCAGCTACAGTGGAAATCAGTATCAGGTCTTTCAAATCAAGAGATCTACCATAAGCCTCAGTTGCATCACCACGGGGTATCTAGCAGAAGGACCTCAAGCCAGCACAACAGAGACGCTTGCACACGAATGTTTGAATGTTTACTGCAGCGTTACTCACAGTCACTGAGTTATGGCACCAAGCTAGGTGTCCAACCACAGAGGAATGGGTAGGGAAATGTGGTTTATGTATACACTGGAACAGTTTTAACCACAAAGAAGAAAAGTGATGTCTTGTGCAGGAAAATGAACACAACTGGAGATAACACCAGTGAATTAGGCCACCTGCAGAAAGACAAATGCCACAGGCTTTCTTCCACATTTGGTTCCTAGACTTTATATGGATACATAAAATCGCATGTGTATATATGATGGGAAGTGGAGGTGAAACCGTCTAGGGAAAAAAAGGAGTAAGGAGATGGTTAAAAAATTACAGTAGAGGGTTTTGGGGGACATGTTCAATGTACAATTTATACCAGCATGAAAATGTCCTTCTACAACACAGCTCCATGTACAATGAATACAAAAAATGAAAACATCTTTAAAAAGCAAATAATGTATCTAATCTACTGGACATCACAGGTTACCCTACAGAACACTCTAAAATACTGTATTTTTCTCTATATGTGTGTGGCTTGACATCGAACCACGGCTCACTGCTACTGTCCAATCTTACAAGATAATATACTGCATACCACTATCTTGGGAAAAGAGCAAACTTCAGAATCCCATGTATTTTTTTAAATCACTGTCACATGGTTGCAAAGTTGAAAAAATGTAGCAAACAATTGTAAGTTGTGATTGCTCGTGTTTCATTTGCAACAAGTATTAGCTATGTTTGCTGTACAGGGAACTGGGTCAGACACAACAATTTGAATTCAAGAGAATGTACCTACTTTGCCAGTGTCAGATTCTCCTGGCATTGACCTTGAGAGGTGGAGACAGGTTGGTGCTTAGTTGGGAAGGGGTGGGGGGTACAAGTTCCTTGGATGTGTTACCTTATAGAGATATATCTTTTTTTTTTTTTGATTTTTTTTGATTTTTCGAGACAGGGTTTCTCTGTGTAGCTTTGCGCCTTTCCTGGAACTCACTTGGTAGCCCAGGCTGGCCTCGAACTCACAGAGATCCGCCTGGCTCTGCCTCCCGAGTGCTGAGATATATCAAGCTCCACTTAGCTACTCTGCCAGGATTCTTTGTGAGAATTCTGTACTAAGATATTGGAAAGCATTGCATCCCATGTCCCCACTTGGTGTTAATATATGCTAGTACAATGAAGTGAGAAACATCTCTGTATGAAGCCATTGCCATATTTCACTCTGCTAATATGCTTTGGAGAGTGTTTGCTTCCACATTTGCGGGACAGAGACCCTGTCCAGATCAGAGTGTAGCCCTGGGTGCACAGTGACAGCAGCCCTCGAGAACTTGAGCAGAAGGCAGATTCCTGGGCTTCAGATCACACTTCTGCTAATACTGAAACACCACATTCTAGGTCTATGGAGGTGGGGCTAAAATTGGCTCCACCCGGGAAGGAAGGAATTTCAAAACATCAACAGGATTCACTCCTCACTTGGGGTTTGGTTTCTGTTTAAAACTGTGGAGATTTCTAGTCTCTTCCTCTTGTTCTTAGATTATTGTTTCTGGGAGTGAGGCTTGGGACTCTTGAGTCTTTCAGCAACCTGGGGGTGGGGCTTAGCTGTCCATGGACTCCTACGTACTTCAGAAGCCTTCCCTAGATTTCAGAGACTGCTTCTGGATTCCCAGTTGCTTTGATTTCTCTTTGGAGGTGCTTAAGTTGGAACCCTGAATCTTGAGTGCATGGTGAATGCTTTACCGCTGTGAAATACCTGACTCTTAATTTTGAATAATCAAAATTTGAAGGATTTATTTTCCCATTAGAGAGGAACCTCGAACAAAGTAGGGTGTGATGCTATCCCATGTTGAATGGAAAGCATTGGAATGCAAGAATGCATCTGATAGGCTACAAAGCATACATTGTATTGGTTGGTGAACAAGCAGGGGTTCATTTGTCTGGATTTATACAAACCAGAGCATTCTTGGTGCTCTCATAGTCATTCGACTTTCAGCACCCATTCTTAGAAAAGAGTGGAGCATCGTTTACTGATTGTCCTTAAAGAGAGAGATGCCCTGAACCACTAGAGTGAGCCTGGGAATGCAATGTGGCTGAGTTCAGCAGTTTGTCAAAACAGCGGTGTGGAGTCTCTTTGAATTTTAAGAGCAACAGTAGTTTGCTGTACAGAATGCACATGCTTCTGTCTGTGGGCTTAGTGCCACTGCAGGCAACTACTTAGACGTCAAGGAGTGTGCCATTATCCTGGGCATCTTTCAGTGAAAATTAGGGTCACAGAAAGAAATACTGCCCCTCTCTCCTTATCTAGTAAGATGTGTTCTGAGAAGAAAATCACAGAGATAACCCAAATATGCCTTATGTATTACTTTTAGATATTTTCTCTTGACATATCTATATCTAATATATATATATATATAATTCTGTTGTCTACACTGGCCTCAAATGCTTGGGTTCAAGCTTTCCTACTTTGGTCTTTTAGTATCTGAAATAAAAGCTAGGTGCCACACCATGCCTGGGCCTCAACATTGTTGGATAATCACACACATATTAGAAATGAAAATCAGGCCGGTAATTTTAGAAGAGCCAAGGGTTCTGCTAGTTATAATTTTGAGGCTACTAAGTATAGAACCAATTAGTTTTGAACGCCAAACACCTGATTATAAGATGGGCATGGTGGTGCAGGCCTGTAATTCCAGTCACTTGGGAGGTCCAGTTAGAGGAGATGAGGTTTAAGGCCGGCAGAGTCTGCAGAGTGAGCTTATGGCCAGTCTGGGAAACGTGGTGGGGTCATGTCTCAAGATAAAAGTAAAAAGAAAGCTAGGTCATAGCTCAGTAAGAGTACTCTCTTACGTTAGTCTCTAGGATCAATTCTCAGTTCCCCCAAAGACACAAATAACCAAAGCATGATTGTACATTAATACAAGATCATGACCCACATTGCTCTCCCTCCTCTGTTTTTAACAAAAAAAAAAAAAAAAAAAAAGACAGACCAACCACTTTAGAGGAGTATTCTGAAATGAGAACTGACTTCTGCATCATACTGCTGGGTACAGTTGTCCTCCTGAGAGCAACAGAAGAAGCTGACTTAAGAAGCTATGGAAGAGTTAGTGTTTCTGAATTTTCAATGCAGGACAAATTAACATTAAAAGAGTCCTTGAATATACTTCAGTTTTCTAAGCCCATTAAAAATACATATCACCACCATCACACCCCAAAATAGGCACAGTTTATTTAGTTCTCATAGACTAGTAAACGCCAAGTCAGTGTCGGGAAAACTCTCTTGGGGTGTTCACAGTTCTTCTTCTCTTAAATTCCGTGCAACCTCTACCCCTTTCCTGCTCTAGGCAGCTAGACTTTCACACTTACATCATCTGAAAAAGATGACACGGAAGTTCAAAGGTTCACAGTGAAATTGAATTCCTGGAATTTTATTTTCAAATGCTTAAGACTGGCATTTGACGAGAAGTTTGCAAGCATATGAAAGAGAAAGCAGTGGGCTTTGCTGGCCACAAACTAGACAAGAGGCTTGGGCCAAAGAAAGGACAGTTGAAGAGTGTCCCATTCCTGGGTTAATTATGGATCGTATTTCCCACATTGGATTCTGGAGCAGGGTGGCCTGCGGGTCATGGGGCAACTGTTGCAGAGCCTGGCTCGACATTGGAGCAGCAGAGAGGCAATGGCTACAAGGGCTGAGGCAGCTGAGCGACAACATGACCCCTCTAGGGGCACAGCTAGCTCAGGAACAATGAAAAGTTTCCCTTGAGCCATGGAGGGCTAAGGATGTAGGGAAGAGGGACTGAGTGTGGAGGTGTCTGTGACAGGCTGATGACTATTCAGAGGTTTGTCTAAGGCGGAAGACCAGATTGATTCATGCCTATCTCAGGGGATTCTGTGGTTTCCCAAGACGACAGCTAGCCAGACCTCTGTCCCTGTGGATCCCATATAGTATCCTGGCACCACGGGGACACACGAGCTCAGCTGCAATCCTAGTAGAAAGAAAACAGATGAGACTTTTAACTGGTTTTTCTCTCTAGGGAGGATGGAAGCTTATAATAGAAACAACCTTTGGCCACGGAGAAAGGTTTGCATGAATAAAGATGGTTATTCATTTGGGAATGTGAGCTGACGTTCCTAGTTCATGGGTAGTGCAGGATTTTAACTTCCCCACTTTAAAGGTAATGAAACAGTTCCTTTCTCCAAGACTGTTGTGAGGATTAAATGAGGCAAAATACAGACTTAGAATAGTATCTTATATTTAGTAACTGTGGTAAAAACATCAACTCTCATTCTTATCATCACACTTGCCATTTTAAATTTGGAGGTGTATCTAATTTCTCATATACTACTTTTCTAAGAAGAAATTTAAAAATACTTTCCTTTAAAAAACTTCTAAATATTTTAAATACCATGTAGGGGGAGGCTCCATCTGATTCAAATTTTATCAACAAGAGATTTGTTTGAATGCAAGATCACATCACGAGCAACAGCATGGGCATTATTCTTCCATGCAGGAAAAACAGAATGTAGGATGCTTTTGTGTTTGGATAAGTGTCCCTCAAAAGTCCATGTGCTAATAAAGTCTTGGTCCTTAGCCCATGCCATTACTGGGAGGTGATGGAACCCGTAAGAATTGGGACTAAGTGGGAACTTTAGGCCACTTAGAATGGTCCTTGAAGGGGACCCTAGTCCCTTTGGCCTTTGACCATGAGTAGTTTTCTGACCATATGCTCCTATCATGACACACTACCTTGTTGTAGGCTAAAGCAATGGAGGTAAACTAATCATGAACTGAAAACTTGTGAAATAAAACTTGTGAAATCTGTGAACCAGACAGAATAAATCATTTTCTGTTGACAGACTGATTACCTAAATTGTTAGGGTGATGAGAAACTAACACACAAGCCACACAGTTGAGATGGGATTCAGACTAAACCATGTTATCAGGAGACTTATGTAATCTTTCTGCATTTTCATTTTCCTTATTTATAGAACGAATATATTACAGCACACCAATTTACATGAGGATGAAATGAAAGGAAGCATATGAATGACTTGTATTGTGTCTGGCACACATAAATACTCAAACACAGAAGATAATCTAGTTATAACTCTTATGAGATAAAACCAAATACTGCCAAGAAGGTAAGAAAAAAACACAAGAAAGCTGTTCAAAAATGGGTTCTCCAGTGCCTAAGAGTATTTCCAACTAAGACGCAGCATTAACAATTGGTGTCTAGAGGGAGGGGCAAAGGAGAAGCCGTTAAGGTAAAATTTAGAAAGCTCTTACTGAGGTCTGAGTGTTGACTGTTCCCCAAAGGCCCATGTTTTAAAGGCTTGGTCCTGAGTATGATGCTAATGGGATTTTTATGGGTGGAGCCTAATTGGAAGTCTATAGATCCTTGGACATGTAGCCTGGAAGGGGACTGTCATTCCTTCCTATTTTTGTTCTCCTTCCTGGGCATGAAGTGAATGGTTCTACTATGCCACGTGCCTCTTCCATGACAAGGCCCATCAATCACGCACTGGAACCCATGGACTGGAATGAGCCAATTGTGAGCCAAAATGGACCTCTTGTCTTTGTAGGTTTCTTAACTGATTTTCTCAGGATTGGTTATAGGGACAGGAAGCGAACACACAGCTGCAATATAAATTCCATAAGTGATCATCCTTATCTTTTCCAGGAGCTTCCCCAGGAAGCACAGTGCAGTTTTTACTCTGCAGTCGAAGCTGGCTTCTGCTTACTGATAACTTGCTATTTCACCTCTGTATGTGTGCGTGTGTGGGGGAAGGCAGGGAAGTGCTAGTCCAACTGAATTCACAAAGACCTATGTACTCCACACTAATTTTTGTGTGCGTGTGCCCGGTAATGTTATGCCTCTAACCTTTCTGACTGGGAACAGTTGGCTTTCCAGGGCCCAGACAGTTCTCAGAGGGAACAAAGAACACGGCTGGAAAAAAGGCTCATGGCCATCTAATAATGAAAAGTGCATTCAGTTCTATTAGAGGTGGAACTATCCGTCTAGAGCCAAAGGAGCTCATCTCTTGGGCCCATGGGTTCAGGAGACAACTTCCCCTGCCTGAAACATCCAAACCCAGGTATAGGGAGAGGAGAGGCAGCCAAAGAGCAACTCCTACAGCCCTTTGAAGTTATTCAGTCTAAGCCTGCTCAGTTTACTTTCCCTTTCCTATGGAACTCACACCAAAGACTCCGGTCAAAGGCTTCCCCTTCCTCCTGTCTGTCCCCTAAACACCTCGATGTCTTTCTGGGTGTTCTGTGTGGGGAGCTCTGTCTCCTGTCACTGTGAATCTTCTCTATTCCTCTCCTGTGCCTCCCTTGTGACTATGTATGACTGACCATCACATAAAAGAACAAACAGTATCCAGTAAAAAAAAAATGTTTTTCAAGTGTAGGAAGACTATCTGAGAGGAGAATTTATCTACAGAGAGTTTATGCCATGTGCAGTAAGGTATAAGGATACCTTGCTGGAAATGCTGTCTAGAATGTATCCAAATTCAGATCGATTTCATCTGGACTAGGACTCAGGTCTACAGAGGACCTACCTTTTCCTATTTCTTGTCCCCTGCCTTGACTGCTGTAACAGATTACTGTGATCTGGTATCTTGAAACAATAGAATTGTATTCTGTCATGGCTTTGGAGGCCAGAATATAAACTCAAGGTATCAGTAGAGTTACATGCTCTCTTCAGGCTCTAGATCTTCTCTTGCCTCTTTAGGCTTTTGCTTACTTCTGGTGTGCCAGCAAAAGTCTAGCCACTGCCTCTATTTGCCCATGGCCACTCCATCTCTGCAGCTATTTTCTCTTTCTGGCAAGGACACTGTCATTGGCTTTGAGGGTCCATCCTAATGATTCTGTCTGAGCATGGTCTTCATCTCTGTCTTTCCTGTCTTCGCAGAGACTCTGCTTCTGAATACGGTCACATTCTTAGGTTCCAGAAGGACACAACACTTTACCAGACATTTTCTCACTACTGTACACCATTCCAAATGTACTAGAAGGGGTTTCGTGCCATTTCTTCTATGGTTTACAGAAATGCTAATGTGGAAGCAGACCAAAATGTCTTCATTCCTTTTCTGTGGGTGACGCTGCAGAGGTGTAGAGGAGGTGAGAGATGTTCAAAGAGCAAGTCTAGCAAGGACAGGCATGATGATTTGGTCTGTAGAAGACTTGGTCTCCACAGTAGAGCAAGCAGCCTATCTTAGAATGAGGTGGTGCAGCTGAAGTAAGGGGGGGCACTCTGTGTATTGGCTCTGCTTACAAAACATGAAGAAATCTTAGAAATGAAGAGTTCTTTCAAGTGAAAAGCTAGTTGTGGTGAGTTGATCTGGTAGGTCCATTTATATATTTGCCATGTAAGGTGATCGATGCCAGGGCCTTGCCTGTGCATGGCAAAAGCTCTACCACTGAATGCCAACCCCAGCCCTCACCCAAGAATGTGATGATACTTTTACTTTACACGTTTGCTACTTAATGAGTTGGCATTTGGTTTGAAATGAGCATATGTGATTTCTAAATGAGAACTGTCAATATTTTGTAATCAGATTCCCTCAGTGTTTACAAAGGTACATTCTCCACGTGTCTGATTATTCTATCTCCAAAAAGAAAGGTTTTTCTTTCTCTGATTTACAACTGACACACCAAATTTCTGCTCTGATGACTTCAGAGTTTTGTTTTGGTTTATGCTTAGACTGTGTTTATGAAGAGATGTAAACTGTATTAGTGACATGGTAAAAAAATACAGAAATGATATGGGAACTATATTAAATACTGGAACTTGGGGAAATATGCTTTCCTATCTAAGTAAATTACATATGTAATCTCTATATTACCTAAATTTTTAAAAAGAAGGGGATTCCCATGAATTCAACTGAAAGGTTCTAAATGTATTTTTTTCCCCTTGAATTATGCCCATGGAAATGTCCAATGGTTTAATATGGTTCTAATGGTTTTTGTATTAGGTACTTTATTCCTCATACTTGTTTATTGTGTTAGTTACTTTTCTTATTTTTTGGATGAAATGCCACAAAAAAAAAACAGCTTAAAGAAGTAAGGGTTTATTTTGTCTCATAGTTCAAGGGCGAAACTCATCACGGCATGAAAGGCATGTCAGAAGCTTAAGCCCGCTGGTTACCTTGCATCTCCAAGCAGACTGAGATGAGTACTGGCACTCAATTTGCTTTCTCCTTTTCATCCAGCTTGGGACCCTAGCCCATGGAATGGTATTCACACAGTCAGGGTGGATCATCCTACTTCAATGTTCTAGACCTCAATCTAGAGACTACCTCACAGACATACCTAGAAACTTTCTTCTTTGGTAATTCTAGAGCCTTTCAAGTTGATAATCAATGTAAACCATTGTGAGTCTATCTCTTGAAGCTTCTAAGCTTGACACACACATGTATCACTTTGAAGCAACACCTTCCACTTTTTGTACTCATAGGCTTATGACCGTCTGATAATGGAAAATGGCATTTAGAACAATGACAAAAGTCCTCCATAGTCTTTAACAGATTCAACACTGTTTAAAAGTCCAAAGTCCAAGTCTCATTTAAGACTGAAGACAATTTCTTAACTGTGAACTCTTATAAAATAATAAAAAAACCCCACTTACTTCTAACATACAGTTGCACAGACTAAACATCCCCATTCCAATGGGAAGAATGGGGGCAGAGCAAGGAAAGAGGGAACCAAAGCAGATCAAAACCCAGAAGGGAAATCATCAAATCCTGCAGCTCACTGTTTGGTCACTGGGACTTTTGATGGAATCATCTAGATTCCAAAGGGGTTTATTAGCCTTGTTTCTCCAGCTTTGCCACTTAAAGCATGCATACTCTTTCTTGGGTTGCCTCTACCCTCTGCTTGCAGCTTTCCTTAGTGGACACCCCATGGTCCTGGCATCTCTAGCATCCTGGAATCTTCACTGCAGTGAAAGCTCCACCTTTCCGGCTTCATGCAATTGCTTTTCAGAATTTCCCTACAGGGACTCCAACCCTCACACATGTTAGATGCTTGACCTGCATTTAAGGACCTTGCTGCAAGCCTATACGACTCCCTCACTCTTGCATCTTTCATGCCTATAAAATCAGTACCACACAGATGCTGCTGCCAGCTCCTGGTTACTCTAGTTCTCTTGGACCATAGCTGCAGCCACTGCTGTGTGCTGCTGACTCTTGGGTAACTCTTTTTAGGTTATTTCTCTTCATCAAGAAACTAATCATTCCTAGTTTAGGCTGCCCCCTTCCAAATTTATTTGTGTTTTACAAGCTGGAGGTTTCATTGGTAGGATCTTTCTTAGGGCACCTTTCCTATTGTCCCATTGCGGAACATGATGTTTATCTTTTATGGTGCTAATCTTTTTATATACTACAGCTGCTTTTGCTATGCTGTCTTTGTCCACAACCTCAGACTCCTTTTCTTGCCAGATCCAGAGTTTTCACATCTTTCTTCTCTCTTTCATTGCAGGTCTGGGTAAGAGAGTGAGCCGTTGCCATGGGCAGCCTAAATGCTATGCGACTTTGGAATTTCCATTGCTCAACAAGAAAGTCCATTACTTTGGAATTCAGCAGCACTCCTACTTTTTATCACCTGACTCTACAGATGATGATGAAATTCTGCTGTCCTTCCTGAGTGTTCCAGACTATTCAGGCATGGACAGACAGACAGCAGCACATACCTGGACATCTTAGAGGTTTGATCAGAGTTAAGATCAGGACACAGGCAGAATGAAATCAGAATCTTTTCCAAAATGACTTCTAACTCAGTTCTTCCTGAAACCTCAGGAGCTGGGCCTCCCCTGTTCCCCTTTCCCTTGGCATTCTGGTCTCCCAAACTCCCATCAGAATGGCCTGTGAAGTTCTGCTCACAGTCTTCTGAGACTTCCTTATCCTGTACCTGCAAACTCTTCTGCATTCCTCCCACAAACCAGTTTTAAAAGCCTATAAACCACGTGGGCATGTTTATCACAGCAAAGATGCCACTTCCTGGCACCCATTTCTGTATTAGCTACGTGTGTGCATGTGGTGTGTGTGTGTGTGTGTGTGTTTGTCATCAGTCCAGAAGGGGGAGTCAGATTTCCTGAAGCTGGAGTTATAGGCAGTTGTCAGCCACCTGATGTAGGTACCAGGATCAAACTCTGGTCCTCTGGAAGAGCAGCAAGAGCTCGTAATTGCTAATTCATCTCTCTAGTTCTTGTATCAGTTACCTTTAATGTTCATTGCTATGACAAAATATTTAGTGAAAGCGATTTAAAGAAGAAAGGGCTTCTTTTAGCTCACAGGGTGAGGGTACAATCCAATGTGTTGGGTCAAGAGCTGTCAACAGGAGTCTGAGGCAGCTGGTCATGTTATAATACTATTCAGGAAAGAGAGAGGTCGGTGCTTGCCCACAGCTTGCTTATGTAGTTGGAACCTCAGACATGGAAAGGTGCTTTACTTATTTAGGGTAGGTAATCTCACCTCAGTTAACTCTGTCTGGAAACCCTCTCCCAGATGTTCCCAGAGGCTTTTCCCCCAGATAATTCTAGATCCTGTCAAGCTGACATTAGCCATCATAATTATAGATGATACTGGCCTCCGACTTGCAAAGATCTGGCTGCCTCTGCCTCCTGAATGCTGGAATCTTGAGTTAAGATTTACCTTGGTCCTCTTCCACTAAAAAATGACATTTTATTTGACAATATACTTTTAATCACAAATGATCATGGATTCATCTCATCTAGTTAGGCTAAAATATTTTATTTTACATAGTTGGAAATATATCTAATACTGTTTCAAATATTCATGAAATTTATATATTCTGAAAAGACCAAATTTCTGGTTTAATTTAATTAGAATTAGTAAGCATTTAAATATGGATGTCTTAAAAGTGAGCAGCCTTGGAAGCATAAAAATTAGAACAACGAGAGGCAGAAATACCTCAAGCTCCTAGTTTTTATCACCTGACTCCACAGATGGTGATGAAATTCTGCTGTCCTTTCTGAGCGTTCCAGCCTGCTCTGGCATGGACAGACAGCAGCAACATGCATTCCGACATCTTAGAGGATCAGGTTAACATTTCAACATGTTTAGAGGGCAGGATTCTCATGCATGAACTTGGGGGGGGGGCACAAATGCATTGTATCTATCTTCTGTTAAACACCTCCCATATATAGCATCTTATTTAATCCTCTTAGGAAAGATTCTCTCTCTCTCTGTCTCTGTCTCTCATCCTTGGAAGGAGTCACATCCTCTGGAGCTGGAGTTAGAGCTGGTTCTGAGGTACCTGACCTGCGTGCAGGGA
This sequence comes from Peromyscus maniculatus bairdii, assembly GCF_049852395.1. Classification (NCBI taxonomy): domain Eukaryota; kingdom Metazoa; phylum Chordata; class Mammalia; order Rodentia; family Cricetidae; genus Peromyscus; species Peromyscus maniculatus. Next base: position 60,211,382 of record NC_134857.1, read on the forward strand.
ATTGAACTTAGAGTCTCTGCGAGAGTTGCAAGTGCTTTGACTGCCAAGCTGTGTCCCCAGTCTTCATTGAATCCTTTTACCAACCTGTGGCCATAGGCGCTCTTTCATCCCATTTTCTAAAAAGGAGAAGAAGGGTCATTTACCGCCCTCCATTCCAGCATTGCAGTAGAAATCTTAAGAGGCTGAGCCAGCTGTATTGAATGCCTTATTACCTTTGTGTGAGTTGCTGACTGGGGGGTTTTGAGGAAAGCACTGGACTAAAGATTATCACCGCAAGGACTGCTACTTTTATTATTTTTATTCTTTAATATGGTCTCTTTAAGACTGGCACGAAAGCTCGAGTTTCCTTTAGGCTGAAATCCACCTTTGCTGGTGAATTTGAGAGAGCTGCCAGGCTTGTGCTTCCTGGAACCGTCCCACTTGATGGGACTCCACTTAGGACTGTGTCCAAACAACAAGCAGGTGCAGAGGAAAGTGGCTGGCAGCATGCAGACCACCGCTACATTTTCATTTTTAAGAACGGTGCGATATTCAGTTAGTTTAGCAAGCGCGACTCTTTGACGTGTTTGCGGACCTCTCACTCCAAGGTGTGTGTAGTTTCTGCTCACCACTTTAAGTGTCTGCATTTGACTTACTACCCATGTACAGAGAGTGTTCCAAACTGAGAAGTTGTGAAAATACAACTAGGGGAAGGTATCAAACAAAAAACAAAACAAAGCAAAACCAAACCAAAGCAAACCAAACCAAGCTGTAAAAGCCCGAGGCTGGAGGGTGTGCCTCAGTGACTGATGGCTTGCCTAAATCCAGCTTCGCTTCTGCCCACTTGGCATGGTAATCAAATGAACAGATGTGGACCATCACAAAGTAAGAGAAATCGCAGCTTGCTCTTCTGCACCTCAGCCCAGGTGAGATGCTCAAGCCAGAGGAAGCTTAGAAAGGGAGGGAGACTGAGGACCTTGTTAGCGAGTTACAGTTCTTGGCTATTGTACTGGGATTCCCACAGCAAGGAGTTGGGTGAAAATAGTTACTTCATACCCCCTGAGGACAACGACTTAGGTTTGTGATTATAAGATTCATTTACAAGAAATGACCTGTGTCTGGAGGCCCAAGCATTACTTCTATGACATAAACTAAGTGAGGTTTACACAGAATGGAGGTTTTTAAAGCTCTGTCTCCTTCCAGGTCTATTTGTCAAGGAAGTTTAATCCATTCAGGTTGGTGCTTCATGAAACTGGAACACCCAGAGTCGGGCAGCAAGACCTCCTGCAGGCTTATCATTTACATACGCAGCGCATCCAATGCTAGCATTGTAGGTATGTTTTCGTCTTCCAGAAATAGTGTATTTTCCCACAAGGGAGAATATTATTAACTTGGGTATTGACTAACAGATTCCTTTTGCAGTGAACCAGCTTCAGGGCATTCAAGTTGTTTTGATAAATTTGTACTCTCAAGTTTCAGGAATTTGAACAAAAATATCAACTGTAAGCTATTTTCCTAAATATTCGACTTGGCCAACAGCCTCACTTGCTGGCCTTGTAAGGTCATAGGGCAGGTTGTTGCTGGGACAAGTGAGTCCCACTTACCCACTTCTGTTTTCAGGAATTCTCACATTTCCTCCCCAGCCTCGTCTCTAACAGGTTGTGAGTCCCGGTCATACGCCTGGCACTCTCCTAAAACTTTATACTTAATCTTCCCAAAGTCTCACAGTAGGTACAATCATTACCCCCCCCCCCACACACACACCACCTTTTTTTTTTTTTTCTTTTCAAGACAGTGTTTCTCTGTGTAGTTTTGGTGCCTGTCCTGGATCTCGCTCTGTAGACCAGGCTGGCCTCGAACTCACAGAGATCCACCTGGCTCTGCCTCCTGAGTGCTGAGATTAAAGGCATGTGCCACCACCACCCGGCCATTAAACTCTTTTACAAAATGAGGAAACTAAGGCGTGAAGAGGCTACGAAGTGTTCTCAAAAGTTTGCATAATTGGTGAAAGCGGTTGGTTCCTAGGCTCAGTCTCTGGAGACCATGTTCTCGATTTTGACACCATGGTGCCTCAAAGACGTGAGCTCTGCAGGTTTCTGGGCTTAAAAACACTTGATTGTGCCGAATAACTACTTATCTGAAATACTGAGAGCAACAGTATTCCCTACAAACCAGTGGGAGCTGGATGTGACAGTTCATCACTGTATTAACAGTACCGGGGAGGTGGAGGGCTCTAGCCAGCCCCAGCATGGCAAACACGGCTCTGGCAGGCTTTGCCCTTCTCTCCCATTCCCTCTGCCTTGCTAAACTGTCAGATTACGTTCCTAAAGCTAGCCACCAAGGTCTGTTCCCTTATTTGGCCACTTCCTCCTCCTGAGGCTGACTACCAAGGTCCAGCTATCCAAGTATTGAAGCCCAACAATCAAAAGCCCTCTTTTGGATACCCCAATTAACATGCCCAATCAAAACAAACCACTCATCCTAACACGGGGTTTCCCCTATTCCCTTTATAAACCACCGTTTGCCTATGGGATACATCCGGCTCCTCTCTATCTCGAGGCATGCCTTTGTCCCTCCAGGGCCAATAAATATCCTTGGTGCTGAGAACTTGGTCTTGGGGTGTCTTGTGCCCATTCTGGTCCTTTCACAGAGCAGACACCGAAGCAAACCCAGCTGTTGGTCCACATGCTCTCTGCGTTCAGTTCTCTCCGGTTGGAGAGGCCAGGCCTTGCTGGCTGCGGCTCGGCGGCTCCCCACTCACCACAGTTGTCCTCATCGGCTTGGTTCCCGCAGTCGTCCACACCGTTGCAGTGAAGCGGCTGAGGCAAGCACCTGGTGATGTTCCCACAGGGGAAGGAGCCAAGGGGGCAGCTGACATCCTGTGCACTCCCGGGAGTGACTGCGGGGAGAGGGAGAGAGAGAGGACATTGGGAGAAGGTTAATGCACACATAGCACCAAAGGCAGTCCCCGGCGGCGTAGTTCCCACACATTTGCCTCCTGGCCCCGTTAGTCCGGAAACCATCGCCACAGCCGTGGCTGCTTTCCAGAGCCTCCACCTCACTAGGATGCTCTCACCGGCTTCTCTTCCTGAGAAGCCAGCCTCTTTTTCTTTGTCCATTGCCCTTACTCCTCTGTGAGTGCCGAAGTGGTGGGGATGGGACCTACAACCTACTGTATTACTAGGCAAGCATTCCGCCACTAAACCGTGTTTCCAGTTCTCAAATGTTTTCTCAGCCCCCCTTTTTAATGAAAGTAGGCTTGTATTTTAACTTCAGCTCCGTTCCTCTCTTCCGTAGAAAGCTTTCAGCTTTTATTGTGAGGCTCTGGCAAGACTGTACAGGGAGGGCCTGGAGAGATGGCTCAGAGGTTAAGAGCACTGGCTGCTCTTCCAGAGGTCCTGAGTTCAGTTCCCAGCACCCACATGGTGGCTCACAACCATCTAGAATGAGATTGGGTGCCCTCTTCTGGCCTGCAGGCGTACATGGGGGAAGAACACTGTATATATAATAAATAAATACATCTTAAAAAAAAATGTCCAGGGCATTGACTAGAGCCCAGCTGCTGTCCTGGCCAGGACCACTGTCTGTTGGGAGGACTCACCCGAACGAGTCAATAAATAATTCCAAACTGAGAGGTGCACAGTGAAATGAGACCCGTGCTGTCGTGGACACGAGCTGCTGGGATCTGTATAGCAGGCCTCTGAGAAAGTGGTCTGAGTAAGCAGAGAGCAGCAATGTAGAGGGGAATCAGTGGAGCAGGGGGTGGCAGGGGTGTGTGCGGAGGTGAGTGGGTTTAGGTTGATGACCAGGTGCCTTACCAGGGTTGTGATGGAGCACAATGAGCAGGCATGTGTGGCTTGAGCTGGGGCTGAGGAGGCAGACAAAGGGGACAATGTTGACCTTTATTTAAAATGCAAGGGAAAGAGAAGGTGGGCCTGGCCCTGCAGCCAGGGACCTGGCCCTGCAGCCAGAGAGGGCATGTGCTTTCTCTCTTCACATCCTCCTGGCTGCCAAAGCTGGGTCACAGATCTCAGAGGGTGAGTGTGGGAGATAGACTGCTGCTGAGGAGACTGTGGCAATCCAACTGAAAGACGATGGAGTTTAGTCTAGGGTGGAGTTGGCAGAGGGGAGAAAATAGACACATTTCACACACACATCACAGTTAGAAGAGACAACGGAAGTGGCCCGAACAGCCAGGGGCAAGGCTGTGCCTTCACTCAGTGTCCTGGGATGTGCCAGGGGTGAGAGGAGACATGGGGCACATGCCCCTCGGTTTCATCCTTTACCAGAGCCTTGCCATGCAGCCTCTTACTCTGCTCAGCATTAGACCCACAAACCCATCCTCCATCTCCAGCCCTGCTTCCCTGTCCCATCTTTTCTCTAGTTCCTGGGACCTCTAGGGCACCATTCTCTCTCTCCACACCTTTCCTTGGAGAGCTAGAAGCCAGTCTTGCTGGAATTCCTGCCTCAGACTATACTGTCTTACTTCAAGGTGAGATTTTATTCTTATTAGGCAAACATTTATTTACTGATTGATAGAAAATTAGTTACTATTTGAAATCATGTTTATCAGGAGAGAATACGTTCTGAATTTCCCAAGCCAATCTAAAATTAAATGCCTTTTACCCGTATGAGCACATAGCCGAACAAAGAGGACTATGGGAACTTTGAAACTTCAAAGAGTTGGGCACGTTAATTGTCCCTGCCAGACCCCAATTTAAACCAAAGGCAGTTAACAAAAGGCCATTACATCTTGGGTCTCATATTCTCTTGTGTGCTTTTTTATCTTATGTTGATAAGAAAGAAATCCATTGTAACAAAGACCCTGCTATTGTTTGCCTCTTGAGGGGTTTGGAAAGAAACCTGCTGAATAGGAAAATTGAAGATGTAAACACAAGGAGTAACAATTGCCTCACAGATACTTGGAAGAAAGTGTATGGAGTAAACTCAGAGGAAGCACCTTTGTCTTGAAGCTGTTGAAAGAACTGAAAGGTCCAGAAACTCTGACTTCGAAGGGTAAGCACACTGAGGGTAAAGTAGACGTTATTCTTTGGAGCTTTTTTCAGTGCACAGAAAAAAGAACGGACGGCACCTGTCCCACATGCTTCTATACCCACGCAAGCAGGGCCTCTCCCACCACACCGTCAGGCCTCCCTAGCGCGGCGCATTTGTTAGATGAGATGAACCAACACGTCATCGCTGCCTGTCCTTTAGAGCACAGTTCATTCTTGGTATTGACAAATGGGATTTTGGCAGATGTATCCACCATGATTGTAATGTTGAGACTCATTAAACAACACTCCAGGACCTGGAGAGATGGCTCTGTGGCTAAGAGCACCTTGCTCTTCCAGAGGACCTGAGTTTGGTTCCAAGCACCCAAGTAAGGTGGCTCACAGCCTGCTGTAACTCCAGGTCTATGGAGATCCAACACCACTGGCCCCTGTGGGCACCCACACGCATGTGCATTCTCCTGTACAGAAATACACATATGCAGGTCCCCCCTCAATCTTCTGTACAGAAATACACACAAACAGCCTCCCTTCCCCCACCTCCGGCAATGGAATCATAACACTGGCGTCATACACTATGGTGTAAATACTATTCTCATTTGTGAAGTTACCTTAAAATTCATTGATTCATCATTCCCCTCCAATAGTTGATTAAACCACAGTGGAAACTAAGAATTGTGAATCCCAGAACAGAGATCTCAGGAGCACATACATATGTGTTGACCCTGAATTTTAATATCTTCTTTATTAAACTTTGAAGAATGAACTTTAAAGATCAAGATGAAAAACAACAAACAAATCCTTGTTGAGAAATTGTCAGCCTCCAGCCCCAGCAACTGTTTCAAGTTTTAGCTGGATGAACATGGCTGTGCTTCCATCCCCCTGGTTTGAATATTCTGAGCCACTTGTTTTTGTTATTACTATGTTTTTATGCTTCTTTTTTTTGTCGACGGTACCAAGGTTAAGCCCAGGGCCTCTGGAATGCTAAACATATACTCTGCTACGGAATAAATTTCCAGCCTACATCTTATCTCTTAAATTTAAATTTACATTCAATGTGGATACAGCTTTTCAATGACAGTACCATGAAATTAGCCTATTTCCATAACATTATGATCAATAGATACATTAAAAGCCTTAGATATTATAATTATAATATAATTAATATTAGATTAATGTTAGTTTATGATTTTCAATTCTCAAACTGACAGAGAACCTGCTAATATGGGATAAAAATCTTTTTATCTCCCCAGACTATTGAGAGTAAAGTTCTCTCCTGATACTACCCTTAGACATTTGCTATATATTCCCTACAAGCAAAGGCGTTCTCCTACTACATGACACAGCCATCAAAATCAGATTAACATTGAGTTGCCATTCCCACGAGACCCTCAGCTTCTATTCAAGCTGGGGCTCCCAAATATCCTTTAAGTAGATGGGTCTAGTTTGACTCAGCCCTTGAGATGATTTATTATGTTTTTAGTTTTGTCTGGAATCACCTTTGTTTCCTTTAGAAATCATTATTGCTGTGTGTATGTGTGTGATGTGGGGATGAGTGGGCAAGTGTACCAGAGACCCCGTGTGGAGGGCAGAGGTCAACTCTGTGCAGCCAGTTGTCTCCTTCCACCGAGTAGGCTCCAGGAATTGAACTGGTGACAAGTGCCTTAACCTGCTGAGCCATCTTACTGGTCCCTTGGTCCTGCTGCCCCGCATTTCTCCATCTTTGGCAGTAGGAACAACCTCAGCCCGGCTTTGATTCTCTCGAGCCTCAGCAGAACCCACTGGTGTCTGAGGACTTCCATGCTTTCGGGCACTAAATGACCTTTTCAAAATCATCTATTTTGCCTGCTTTGGCTCTAGAAACCACCATTTCTCTGAGTTCTGGCTCCTCCCAGGGTCGAATCATATTTAGAAACCAAGATAAGGACTCTGGATACACATGTTGTTACTGGGATGTTGTTGTGCCCGGTGTCCTCAGTGGATGGACTGGCGCGGTGTGGTTATTCAGACCTGTGCATGCAGACATCTGTATTTACTTATCAGTACATCTCGCCATACTGAATATGAGTGCCTCCTCCTCTGCAGCGTCATAAGACTAAGTCTGATTTTCTCTCATTAACTTTCTCTCCCTGCTTTTCTAACAGTGAGGGATCTTCTTTATATAACTCCAGTGTCATCACACTGACAATCTACTCCCCATTGTGGATGGCTTTCACGGCTGAGCGTCTCTAACATGCTCCTCTGCCTGTCACTCCTTACATCCCAACACAGAACACCTTTCTGGGGGCCACCAAATGGCGTTAGGACACGATTGTTCAGGACAAAGGGCCAGGAAGCAGTGCTCTGAAGACGCTGGAGGCAACATCTAAAGACGTGGGAAGAATGCTTCCCTGCGATCATGGCATCATCTGTTTACAGCAGTGGAAGCCATGTTGTCGTGGGGCTGACAGATACAAGACAGGAAAATGAACCTCTCTGGAAAGTTACCCAAAGATTCGTCAAGAAACCATCCATAGGAAAGCATGTCAGCCTACCCATCACCTGACTATCCAGGAGCCTCATGGTGTCTGGCTTTGTTCCAGAGCAGCAATGTGACAGAAAAAAAAAAGTGAAAGACTTTGAGATGGGAAAAACACACAAGATCAATGAATGGAGTTATCTTGAGTTCACATTTTTTTTCTTTTTTCTTTTTTCAGCTTTGGCATATAAAAATGCAAATAACTATTGTCTCTAGAAATATAGATTTTCTGTGGCAGGAATGAGATGGTGAGAAAAATTAATTATTGTTTCATGGTATTGGTTGATTTTGTATGCTTTTATTCCATCGTTCCTATTGGCTAAACACACACACACACACACACACACACACACACACACACACAGACACACACACGAATACACAATGTCTCCTGAATTACCACTGGCTCTCTCATTAGTAAATGAGTTAAATAAAATCTTTGAGATACTTTGATTTTATATCTGTATGACTCATGACTTCTAATCTCTTCTTCCTCCCAATTCTTGTTAAATTATCCTTTAACAGGTGTGGGGATTTACTTGGAGTTCCAGAGTTGATATTTTGAGCTGAAGACATTTGGGACTCAACAGATGGAGAAATGTGCCTTCTCAGAGCTCATTTATCTGACTAACAGCAGAAATGTCTGGGAACTAAAGCTGGTATTGGCTCCCTCTTTGGGGCCAGTCTACTCCTAGGAGAGAGGCCAAGGCTAACCTCTGATAAATCCCTTTCCTGGGGGTATACACAGCCCCTTGGTGGTTTGACTGACAATGGCCCTCATAGCCACATATTTTTGAATGTTTAGTCACCAGGGCATGGAAATGTTTGGGAAGGATTAGGAGGTGTGGTCTTGTTGGAAGAAGTGTGTTACTGGGGGTGGGCTTTGAGGTTTCAAAAGCCAGTGCCAGGCCCAATGTCTCTCTCTTTGCTTGCTGCCTATGGACCAGGGTGCAAAGCTCTCAGCTGCTGCTCCCAGCACCATGCCTGTCTGCTCCCCACCATAAT